>NC_056735.1:1518721244-1518761244 GCF_019279795.1 Protopterus annectens
AGCCTGAGGTGAGGCTGTGGTTAAACATGGTATTAAGGTGAGGGTTTAATTCATTTTGGAGTTTATGTAGCACGCAGCCTGGCATGGTGTCTGGTCCCATAGATGCTGTGTTTCCTGCCTTGGAGAGTGCTGTTTTCACCTGGGTGTCTGTGATTTTAGGGGCAGCATAATCTTCTGGTATGGATATGGGCCCTTTAGGGGGTGAGGGTGGGTGGAAGTTTGCACTGAACCTATCTGCCAATATACTGGCGATATCAGTTGGTTCTGTGAATTTTGAACCATTATGCTGTAGCTCAGAGCAGATCTGAGAGTTGCTGTTTAGGTTTTTGACACAGCTAAAAAATGCTTTGTGGTTGTCTTTGGTGTCTGTTGCAATCTTTCTTTCAAAACTCGCCTTAGAGGTTTTTATGAGGGTGCTTAGCTTTTTGCTAAGGTTGGTCAGGGAGCCCCTCCATTCCTGGGTTTTTACTCTTTTTTGTAATAATTTCTTCCTTCTATTATAGAGCTTATTTATGGCCGGGGTCCACCAGACTGGTTTCCTCTTTAAGGAGGAGTAGGTCTTGGACTTGCTTGGGATAGCATGGTCCATACACTCATGTAGGTGCTTGTAGAGTGCTTTTGTGTAGGATATAGCATATTCAATCATACTGACATTCTGCGTGGGAGTAACTAAGTTTGCCACCTCTGTCTTGAGTAGTATAAAGTTTGTTTGGAGAAGTTTTTCACCATGGTTTCTTTTGGGGTGGGGGGTGAGGGTGGTATGTGGATATCTAGGGTGATGAGTTTATGGTCTGATCTGACCAATGAGGAATTTACCACAGGTGTGGAGCATTTGTCCCCCATGTTGGTGATGACCAGGTCCAGTATATTTTTACCTGTTGTGGGGGAGTTGATAAGCTGGTCCATGGCACTGGCGTTTATGAATTCCAGGAAATGCTGAGCAAAGGTATTAGTACTTCCGTAGTTTTTCCAATTGATGTTTGGGTAATTGAAATCACCTAGTATAAGAGTGTTCAGTTGGACTCTTATGTTTTCCAGTACCTCGAGGAACGAGGAGTGAGTATCTTGGGGCAGGGATTGTGATCTGTAGCAAGCTACAATCTGGACTGCAGTTTTGCCAATTGTCAGTTGCACTTGGATGATCTCCAAGGCATCATACTTTGCAACCAATCTGGAGGTGTGGTTATCCTTGATGAATATGGATACGTCTCCTCCCTTTGTATTTCGGCCTGGGTTTTGCGGCTGAAATGTGTGGTATGAGTTGTAGCCTGGAATTGCTGGGGTGCTCTCTTGTGCCTTGAACCAGTTCTCTGTTACTGCACAAATATCGATGTTCTCCATATTGAGGAGTGCCTCAAGAGAGTGCATTTTGAGGTTTAAACTCATAGCGTTAAGCAGTATGACCCTCAGTTTTTTGTCGCTAGTACTTGTTACGGTGGTGGATTTTTTTTTCAGGCTTGCCTAAAAAAGGCACTATGGGGGTGGCAAGTGCCTTTGCCAGTATCCTGAATCCCATCTCTGGCAAAGCATTGAGGCTTGTCGAGCATGTTATCCCAGGCAGACAGATACTGGATCCCCTTTGAATGACACCAAAAACTTAGCTAATTGCTGAAATTTATCATTTTTTCCTTGTACTGAGGTATCATTCTTGGTGAGGGTAAGACGCTACTCAGAGCTAGGGTCATACCTGCCTTGATTACATAATCAGAGAGCTCTTCTATGTCCCTTTTCATGTAGTCCAGGGAGGTACATCTCAGGTCATTCACACCAACATGGACAATGACAGAGTCGTATTTGTACTTGTTGTGGAGTGACCTGAATGTTCATAGGTAGGTACTAGGCTATCGGCCCAAGGGCCTACGCAAGCCTAGCCAACATGGTTCACTGGCTTACGCCACCCAAGAAAGTTATTTTCCTGTGCCACTGATGAGCAGAGACACAGAGGTGATCCCCGGGGTGTATTTCCTATTTCCCATCCACTCATCAAGATTTTTCTTGAAGAGTGCTAATGAAGAACTTTGCTTGACATAGATGGGTAGCCTGTTCCAGAGTATGGGAAGTCTCTGGGATAGGAATCTATCCCTCCAGCATGTCCTGTTTATTGTGGTGACAAGGTTTAGGTCCCTAGAGGATGTAGCTCAGAGGGATTGGGATTTCTTTAGGTGTAGCATGTCCAACAGCTCTGGGTTTGACATAGCTTTATATGTTAGGCAGAGATCACCTCTGAGTAGGCGATATGCTATGGAGTAAAGCTGGAGTTTTTTGAGGCGGTCAGTGTAGGGCATTTGTTTGAGTCCAGTAATCCTCTTTGTGAGGTACTTCTGTGGCCTTTCCAGCTGCTGCAGATGTCTTGTGAGGTACATTCCAAAAGGGGCATTGTACTCTATAATGGGTCTAATGAGTGATGAGTAGAGGGTAACGATGACCTCTTTTTTCCTGGATGAGAACCCTTTTATGATGAGGTGTGCCACGTCGAAGGACTTCCTGACTACTGTGGCGATGTGACTATCAAAGGAGAGACTACTGTCCACCTGGGTCCCAAGGTCTCATCACAAATTCGGTGTTAAGTAGATTGCTGCCTATGTGGTAGTTCATGGGTACAGAGTTTTTACCAAAGGGGATGACACTGCACTTTTTGGCACTGAGCTTGAGGCCATGGCTCTGACACCAGGCATCTTTCTCAGAGAGGCCCTTCTGTAGGATGTTCATATCATTTGGGGGCTTGACTATGGCTCCTAGTTTGCAGTCATCTGCGAACTTCATTAGCCAGAGGCCTTCTGTGTTAGCCTGTACTTCAGAGAAGTAGATACCAAACAGGAGCGGTCCCAGGATGGAACCCTGTGGTACTCCACTTATCACTGATTTGAGGTCAGATTTGGAGTCTGCAACTTTTACAGTGTGGGTTCTGTCAGTGAGCCAGTTGGCAACCCATCTTGTGGCATAGAGATTTATGCCTAGTTTATTGAGTTTAGCTATAATTCCAGAATGGGGGATGGTGTCGAAAGCCTTGGCGGGGTCAAGATAGGCTGTGTGAACCACTTTACCCTCATCTACGGCTTTGGTGACTGCCTCAAAGAAGTCAATCAGCTTCAGGAGGCATGATCTGCCTTTCACAAACCCGAACTGGGTGGGATCCAGAGTTTGGAGGTTACCAATGTCTTTGTTTATGAGTTCCATGATGATACGTTCCATGGCTTTGCAGACTGGCTTTGCAGACCAGGCTCGTCAGGCTAATAGGTCTATAGTTCCTGGGATCAGTGGTGGCTCCCCCTTTGTGGAGTGGGATAACTGTTGCTGTGCGCCATTCAGTGGGCACAAAGCCTGATGCAAGGCTATTATTGAACATGGTGCTTAAGTGGGGAGCCAGTTTATTCTGAAGTTCGTGTAAAACGCAGCCTGGGATGTTGTCCGGTCCCATGGATGCTATGTGTTTGGGTTTAGAGAGTGAAGCTTTCACCTGCATAGTTGTGATTACAGGGACTCTGCATTCTTCCTGTATAGATATGGGCCCTTTAGGGGGGGGGGGTAAAGTTAGCACTGAACCTATCTGCCAGGATGTTGGCAATATCAGTTGGTTCTGTAATTTTCATGCATTCTCACGTGTGTAGGTAATGTGGTGGATTCTAGCACCCAACAAGCAACTGACAGTAATCTTCTCTTTATCCAGCCTGGTGAGAGGGACATCAGTGTGCCTGACTATGGAATCATCTATTACAAGTGTGTTAGGTATGGTGTTTTGCCTTAAGGGCTGTGGTTGTGCAGCACACTGGTTTTGGTGGTTATGTGATGATTGTGGTGTGTTTGTGGGTGTAGGCTGCTTGCGTGTTTGCTTTGGAGGTCTCTGTTGTTTCCGCAGATTTTTATTTAGAGCCTCCGAATATGTCTTTTTGTAGCTATGTGTGGGGTTTGCAGTTGCATGTTTGGTGGGTCTATGTGTAGTAAGTGGTGTGCTGCAGGTTGGTACCTTCTCCTCTTGACTGTCAATTCCAGTTGTGACTGGAGAGAGGTTTGCCTCAAGTTTGGCTATGTAAGTGCATCTCTCACAGATTTTGGTGTCATGTGGTAGGAGGAGAGGGTTGTCTGTGTACATGAGGCAGTTGTGACCTTGCCTCAGGATGCCCAAATTCATCAGGTGCACAGGAGAACACACTGGGAGCTGAGTCTTGGACATATCTGAATGGGTTAAGGAACTTATTCTTATTTGCCTGGTGGGGAGAGCAATTTGACTGTTCCCTACAAACAACTGTTGGGGATTGAGTACTATAGTTTATTAGTGCTTCTGTCTCTTTTTGGGCCACGTGCTAGTCAGAAAGCGCTGATTTCAGTGCTAAATCTGGAAGAACTGGCTAGTACTAAGGGAAAAATGAAGAGCAGACTCAGTGGAGCCGGGGATAGTTTAACCCTAGCTAACCGCCGCTGCACTATGTGCAAATGTCCTGCTGAACAGCTGCTATGGCCATAGCATATGGCCCTCTCTGCAGTGGGTGAGATCACAGACATACCTCTCAACTGTACAGATCTTCACAAAATGTCCAGATTTTCCCTTCATAGTTTTCTGCCTGTTCCTCCTGAAATCTGTACTTTTCTGGCAAATAGATGAGGATTGAAGTTATCAAGTAATGACAAACACTTGAGTTTAAGACTCCACATCCTTAAGAATATTCACAGTAATGCAAAATGTATCAGTCTACAAACTTCCTATGTTTGTAACAGGAATATTTAATGTCTGTCCCTGTTTATCTCCCCATCATTTTAGGCTTTGTCCAGATGTGATGATCTGAGAGGTTGTGATGTAGGATCACAGCTCAGGAGCCTGACTCACCCTGGGAAAGGACAGCTCATATATGACAACCATGGGGGTGTCTGTCAAACACTTGTGATTGTGCCACTGCTAGGCCAGTTAATGGGATGTTGTCCATATCCATGTTACCTGTGAATATGAGTATGACACATGTTTGTCTTGTAAAGCTAAGAGACCTATATAGGGCATGTGCATAGTAAAGTACTGTTGCAGACATGTGTGTTGAACTGCATGTGATATATTGAATTAATAACATTCACCTGTACAGTGTTCTGCTGGACAATAAGCACATTTGTGACTGATATCTGTAGTCACATACACATATACCTGTGTTATGTCAGCCAAACCACTGGCAGGTCTGTGAGAAATGACATTGTAAGATAGTAGCCTAATTTTGACTGTTGGACATCTTCCAGGTTATCACAGTGATGTCAAAGCCTACTGTGCAATCACTGCACTAATGTATGGAGCAGCTATATTAATACAGTATCAATACTGATGTCCCTTTTGTCACCCATTTATGTGAGCCATTGCCCAGACATACTGCTATAACAGGTTGAGAAGTATGACTGAGCAGCAAGACTGTAAATACAGTATGCCATACTAACATTCAACAGAAATGTATACCAGGTATCCCCTGAGCACATGTATGTATGCATATGTTCAGCTGGAAGGCACATGGGTTTCAAGCAATCAGGTACATAGGTAGGTATGCATAAAACAGACATAAATGTGTACAGCTACTCGTTGTTGCATTGCCCTAACACTGATATGGGTACTAGAGTAGGCATGATTATCAGGCAGTAATCGGAGATGTGTCCAGCTGTGTTATGACCCTCTGTCCATGCCTACCACTACCAGCTATATCAACACGTATATACAGTGGATATCACAAGTGTACACACCCCCTGTTGGAATGCCAGGTTTGTGTGCTGTATGACAATCAGACCACAGAAGATCATTTCATAATGTTTCTCATCTTGAATGTGACCAACCTGTACAATTCCATTGAAATACAATCAAAGGTGCTTCTAGGAAGGTGAGCAACTATTGCCAAGTGAAGATGTGTCATGATTTTAGAGTCCAAACCAAGACGAATGAATGCTGTAACCATCTCAAGAGGTGCATACACAACATATCAATTTAAGGGTGTGCACACTCATTCTACTGGCTTATTGTACTGACTATTATTTCCATATGTTTTCACAGACCATATTGTTATGTTTTCAAATGAATTGTACATGCTATAAGTCACATTACAGGTGGAAACTGTTATGAAATGAGTTATTGTGGTTTAATGTTCCAATTGCACAAATACCAGGAATTGCAACATGGGTGTGTACCCTTTATATCCACTGTAGCCATATGGATTCAGCAGTACCTAACCTGTATAACCACCCTCCACAAAGGTAGAGTAATCTCAGCAGCAATACACAAACCACATAATAGGCTGCTACATTGGCTGCCTCCTACATGAACTCAGGCATGTGCTCACAGCTCCATCACACACCACAGTCAAACACAGACCTGCCACCATCCACACACCATCCACATGGAAGATGGCCACTGCCAACCCTCTACATAGAAATGAATAGAGAATAGAGGATTATGCAATCAAGTGTCCAACATTGGGAGGAATAAGATAGCGCAGGGCCAGGAGTGTAATGCAAGCTGCTATAGCCGTGATAGCATGGAGGGTTATGGTGCAGTGTGGATTATTTGCAAGTAATATCCGCTGTTGATGTGCAATTTGACAACTGTATGAGGTCCTGTGACCTTTTTCCTGTTTATGTCTTCCAGGTAATATGCAGAGGCCTCACCTAACAGCATTCTTTGTTGGGGAAACTGACATCATCACCCAATATGTGATTGGACATTATGCCCTGTTATTTGGACGGAGAGCAGAAGATGTGCGGGAGAGGTCTGCCCTGTGGAACAGATGGTCCACATGGTAAATGATGCCAGCCTGCACAGCAGAATTTATGAGCAGGTGCAGCATTGGGCCACCAACCTCTTCTGCCATGCCCATCAATGGGCTGCTGCTGTAGGGAGGGACTGGCTCACCATAGGTGGGAACCCAGCCATCCAGCCCTGACTGACACCCACTGAGGAGCTCCTCATCAACCTTGAGGCACCCACCCAACGCACAAGGCATGAAGCTGAGGGAAGCATTGTGGAGGTAGGTTACACACACACACACACACACACACACACACACACACACACACACACACACACACACACACACACACACACACACACACACACACTGGATGAGGACCGTGTAGGTAAGGGCCCAGTGGGGAATCGTACACTAATGTATCAGACATACATGTATCTATATTGTATCTACATCCATGTGTCAGGTCCGATTACAGTTGAGGGGGTTTTCTAATGCACAGAGGTGCACATCTATGGTGAGGACAGGACATTGTGTATTATTGGGGTCAGTACTATAAATGTGCAGACATGCTGCATCCATTCTCTACCAAGGCCACATGTGAGTCTGCTGACAATCCCTCTCACAACTACCTAGGATCCACTGGTCTGCATATGGGACAGCAGCCTGAAGCTGGTAAATATGACATTGTTCTGTTGTTGCCTGGTAATACCCCAGGCATGTAAAGGGCATTCAATTTACATGCACACTGTGACGCCCGTGCACTGGCCTAGCAATCAAGGAGCTTCAATCCTCACCAGTAACACCAGTGAGGTGCGTCCATATAGGGAAGGAATAATAAATACACACACAGTAAAGTACAATTTCCCTTAAGAGCACACAGAGGTCACAGTCAGTCTGGGGCTGGTTTCTCCCTTTCTCTCCAGATCCCCAATGAGACTCTCCACTGGCACAGCTATAGGGTCCAGATCTCAGCCTAGTAGGAAAGCTAAAACCTCCACCACCCATTCTGTCCAACCAGAGTTTCATGTCCTTGTCCAAGTAGCTGACACACACACACACACACACTTTGAGATAAGAGTTATATACAACCACACAGACACTTCTGGGGAAGGCTGGCACAGGTTCTCCAGCTGTGCCCCTTTTACCCAGACTATATGGTAGAAATCACTGCCACCACCCAGCTAATATTTATCAGCTACTCTAAGGCCCTTATGAGAGGGGTGTCCAATTATACTGTGCAATATTATTATCCAAATGGCAAGTGCGACTGAACAGTCAAGACTTATTTGGAGTGACTTGGTACAGTATCACTATATACATGCAGTGTACTCTTAGATAGGGTTGCCAACTTTTCATGTCAAACATTCTGGACAAGTACGTGAAAGCAAAATGCGTGTAATTTTGGTACCCCCCCCCACACACTCCATTCCAGTATCCCATTACTTGAGGGGAAAAAAAAGTTGCTCCCTGTTAGTAGTTTCTACTTTGCATATAGTTTTCTGTCTAATTTTTATATTTAGCCAGATATATTTTGATGCACGCCAAATACATTAATTGCATTTCTCCCTAGCTACTATAAACACTGTTCAAAGCTCTCAGTGTGCATGCTGTTTTCTGCTTTACTTCTACAATGATTACAGATATTTGGATTTAATTTAAAATGTTTATTTTGAATTTTATATCACAAACACTGATAAACATTTGCTAAACAAAGTAATAGTCTCACAATAAAAACAGACTTAGCATTAAAACTTCTCTGCCTTTGAAACTCACATTCACTGAAATAGCACTGAAGCCCACACTCAAAGAAAAAGCATCTGGCCAGTGGCAGATTGTTTACTTTTGGGTTCTTTTCAAATCACAGGCCCCTTGCACACATTTTTAGGACTATGCAAAAGTTATTTGTTTCACCATCCTGATTGTATTAAGTTATAATATACTGTTATGATCAAACACCTTCATATAGTATCACAATCTATGTGTTAAATAACACTAGAAATCCATCCTTGTTTGCTGTTCTTCTATACTCTATCTATTGATCTCTAGTGTTTTTCTTTCTTAGGTTTTTGTGAGACCTTAGTATCTCTTATCATAAATTACTAGGTGTATCTAATTTTGTAATATGTTATAAAGATTTGTACTACACCATTTCTAATACAAATGTATTAGTCTTATTCATCTATTCTTAGATACATTTTTCCTTTTTCCTACTGAAATATAAAATATATAATCTTAAGCTTGTACTATAATTGTTAAAACTTCTTATGTACCAAATTATATTGTTATTGTCTTTGTCTTGACCTTTTATGTTGTTGTAATTTGTGGAGATTTTCTCCCCGGGCCTCCACTGAAAATGGACATATATCCAGCTGGACTAGCCCGGTCAACAAATGTAAAATAAATAAAATAAAAAATAAAATAAAATAATATATAATAATTAAATTATATCCCTTTTATAATACAGCACCACTTGTTACAGCGTGTTTTAAATTTATAGTTTTGAACATTTTTCCAGTAAGCAATGAAACAAAAACATATGACCCAATAGTGTCAAAACTGCCCAGTTCAGAATATTTCAACCATAAATGTCAAAGTTCTGTGCATATTGACTGATACTGGTGGATTGTAATGACAATCTCTGCAGAAGTAAAGGTCAGCTGAATAATCCCACTTTAAAGAGAGCTGTAACTAATGAAAAGGTTGCTGCTAGCAAACAACTTTCTATTTCAGTGTTTCATCTACAAATTTAGTGCCTGGCTGCTGGCTGTCCTTGAAGTATAAATTGCCTATATTACATTAAAATGGTAAACTAGTAATATTGAATAGGGGATGGATGGCAAACTGAAAACAGGATCATAGTTACTAGGCATCTCATCCAAAGGAGAATAATTAGAACTGCAGTAGTACCCCACCTCCATAAAATACAACACAGTATCAGCAATCCATCTACATGCTGTGGAATACTCCTTCCCTATAAGAGTTCAAGTCAGCCCAAGACATACAGTATCCAAAACTGCATACAACTGGTTTACTACACTTTCAGTTGCCTATGTACCCGAAAGTTACAAAAAAGTTCACAAGCCTACAGTTTAACTACATTCTCTACAATCTGATACAGCCTATGTCACAAAGTCAGAAACGTACAGGTACGCTGAAAAACGTATTTAGACTTTACATTATTATTCTGAGGAACAGCGCCAAATGACACCAGCTTATAAACTAAACTTAACCAAAACAGCATTTCCAAAAATAATTCAAGCAAGCTGAAGTCATACGCTGAATATAATTAGACAAACTGATAAATTAGTAACCATTAATAATAAGCTGAAATCTCATATCAGCTGAGAATAAATGTAATTGCTTTAAATTCACTGGTAAATAAGTACTTCTGACCAGACTGTATGTTATTCTTGTTGCATATTTTTAATCAAGGTTGAACTTATTCATTATCTGAACAGCTGTAAATACTTGACAGCATATCCTTGCACTATATCCTATTACACTGTTCCACCACTTCCATTTCAGGCGTGTAGTAGTAGTTTATTTCTGTAAAGGACGTGCTCGCAATCTCTTGATTTTTAAGTCTTTACTAATAAGTTCATAGCAAGTATGTTCAAAAATAAATAATAAACACAACACAACTGCTGTTACATCCATTGTGAATATGTTCTTATGTAAATACTTATCATACGTTATATGCTACTCCTCAGATTGCATTAAAATTGTAAATGTGTATTTACTTATGATTTGATAACCAAATATGTGGGCTGATTCAAGACCATTTTCAAGCCACCAGGTGTGAAGTGTAAAGGAAACAGTATACACAACACACTTATCTGCACTGGTGAAAACACAGGCAGAAAATATACATGGCAGACATGTCATTCATTAGCTAAATGAAGCAATCAAAAATATTTTTATTGTAACCACAGAAATTAATAGTTTTTTAAATTTTAGAAGCAAGTGAACAGTTTTGTTTAATTAGCTGCATCATTTTTTATATATATTTTTTAACATTTAGTCTTATGGAGTCTGGATTAGTTATGTTGGGATTTCCATTCTAGTTACCGGAAAAAAGAAATAAAATCATCTTCACGCCCATGAGTCTGTTGTGTCAGTATTAATAAGCAAAAGTAAGCAACATCGGGATTTTGTAAATTGCAAGTGTTGAAGAATAAGTAAAATGTGTTTTCTTATAGTTGCCTATTTAATTTGAATGACTGTATGGTGATTTAGTATGTGTAGGGACTAAAACAAGTCTACCATTCTGTAAAAGTGCTGTTTTTGTCTTGCTAAACACAAACAACTAAGAAGGTATATTTTAACATTTTCAGGTCTAAACTGAATGCTTTCTAGACCCACGGCTATAGAAGATTCTCTGTTTGTCCTTTTTTTTAACTAGTATCCCCTTGTAGAAATGTATAGTTAGTTAAGTCAGAAAAATGATAAATCTAACTTGTATGCAAACTAACAGCACATCGAACAGTACTAAAAACCTCTGACAACAAATGCTCGATGTGAATGATTGCATATTAGTGACAACATACACAATAAATAACAGTTCCTATAAACTGGAACTACCTTATATCTTCATCTCTCATTCCAACTTCATAGTTTTTAATAACATACAAAATTCCAAGGGTAGTACTGTGAATTTCATGATTATCGTCCACTGCGCAGTCCAAAAAACAGCTTCTGGACTGGAATTCAAACTCCATGCGCGAAAGACAAAGATGTAAACCAATCCGTTACACAGACGCAACAGGCATTTGTGTTTGTGACCCATTTTGGTCTTCTGCCTCTGTGCGAATGGACGTAAAGGGTGTTCTTAAAGAAGAATCCCCTTAACTTTTTTTTTTTTAATTAAAAGAAAATTAATATCCAGGACATAACAACCACAACTTATTTTATTTTTTCCGGACAATACAAGGCAATCTCTGTTTTCCAGACAGGGTTTCTTAATTCTGGACAGTTCATAAGAATTCCAGATGGTTGGCAACCATACTCTTAGAGCTTAAATTATTTCTACACAAAACAGCCACAGTTGAAAGGTTTAAAAATATTTAATAATAAATAATAAAAACACAAGACAATACTTTTAACTACACTGTGCTAGTCAAGAGTTCAGAGATCACAGAGAAATACTTAAAATAATTCAGTAGAAAAGTTCTGACATCAACACAGGAAATCACTTAGTCTAATCTTCCTAATTCCTAGCTCTTTCTAAGAGAAAACACAGTTCTAAAATCCTGCTTACACATAGACACAGGCAGAGTGGTGATTTGGATGTTCTGAAGACAAATGCTCTAATGCTCTCATTCTTTCTGTCCTTAAGTTGATAACACAGTACCACCGATTCATTTCAGATTACATCATTTCTTTCTGTTTCCCGGGCTAACAGACTCTCAGAGGTTAATAGCACTTTTGATCTTGCAGCTGGTCAGAAACCAGTGCAATAGAAGAAATTATACATGCAAATTCTAGACATTAACACTGGCCTCAAAACAATAGGCAGAATGCCTTTATCTAGACATCTTGGCTCTGAGTTTTGACATCAAAGAATTGACTAATCAACTTTGTTGCAGCAGAGTGCACTGTTGTTGCATTTTTGCAGTTCCACATTTAATACCATTTTTTTCCATTTAAGAGAACAAGCCTATGGCTCATATTAATACTTATAAATTGCAGAATTATCTACAAAATTCTATCTGGCAAGGCTGGCAGCCTTCACCTATCTTCACCCCCCCCCCCGAGAACTCAAGCTAGTTTTTCAAGTGACCCTTGAGAATCATTGCTTGAGAGGGTTAGGTCTATCTGAGTATACCTTACCCCATTCCCTGTCTTGAGAGCCCATCTGCATTGGCATTGCGAATCCCACTGCTGTGCTGCACTGACATATAATATGCTTGCAACCCTAGGCTCCATCTTAGCAACTTGGCATTTTGCTGGCTGGCTCTGTGTAACCATGTTAGGGGGTTGTGATCTGTCACTACAGTGAATTTTCTTCCATACAGATAAGGCTGAAGTTTCTGCAGTGCTCACACTATGGCTAGACACTCCTTTTCTACAGCTGCATAGCATTCTTCCCTGGGTTGGAGCCTATGACTGAGATAAACTACTGGGTGCTCTTCTCCCTCTGAAGAAATCTGACTACGTACAGCCCCCACCCCATGGCTCAAAGCATCCACCTGCACAAAACATTATTCGCTGTAATCTGGACTACCTAATACAGGGGTCCTCCCAAAGCTTCCTTAAGCTCCTGGAATGCCTGCCCACATGCTGGGGTCCATACTACCTTAGGAAGAAAACACAAATGGCCAGCACTGAGGTGTAAATGGCAAAAAAGACTCAAAATACAGCCATATAGTAGGTAAATCAAAGTTTAATCCTCCATACCGGTTTCGGCATCAGTGGAATACCATTAAGAAGATAATATCATCCCTCCATAAATAAACCCATCCACCAATGAAAAAAACAGCCTCCCCCATCAGCATCACTTCCTTCAATCAAATAATAAACATGCAGATATGACAGAAATTATAAAATAGCATACAAAAATGACAATATATTACTACAAATGATCATTTATTCCTGGTGGGAAAAGTTCCCCCAGCTTAATAATCCAATATTTTTCTTTCTTATTTAAAATACTATGCCAGTCCTGCATATTGTTTCTATTACCAGCAATTCTGTCAATTATTAAAAAATGAAAATCCATACTGTATGTGTCATGCATTGACTGTAGAGAGCATTAGTTTCACGTTTGTTGTGTATGTCACTCCGATGTTCTGACATACGTACTCTCAGTGGACGAGACGTCTGGCCAACATAAAAGGCCGAACATTTACAAGTGGTCAGATAAACAATCCAATCAGTTCCACAATTCCCATAGAATTTTGTATTATATACCTTACTGTTGTTTTTTCTGGAAAATTGTTTGAGTTTGCTAACATATTGGCATGAGGAGCAGTGTCCACAAGGGGAAGTACCAAAAAGAGTATCCCCCGACAAAATAAGTTGTTGGTATATAGCACCCCACTGCTGGTATGCTTGAAATGGGAGAAATGGGAACCCAAGGTTTTGCCTTTCTTAAATGAAAGTAAGCTTTAAGCAAGGTCGCAGGAACACAACACAACGGCTTCACACTTTTTTCTTAAATGAAAATTGACATCTCGTCCCCAAAAACTGGCGCAAACTGTCATTAGCCGTGAGGATGTTCCAATGTTTATAAATATTTCTGTTAGTGTTCCTCCCAAATGTTGTGACAAACCTGATGGTATCACTAGTGGTCCTCCGTGTTTTGACCTTATATTGCAATAATGACATCCTCTCATGAGTATTAGACCAATTACTGGCAGAAATGATGTCAAAGTCCATGTATCCCCTAACCCAGAATCTATTACAGCGATCCTGTTGAGAAGAGTCATATTCATCCTGAGTGGAACTAATTCTCTTCATACGTAGAAACTGGGATCTCTCAGGATGTTGCAGATGGTATAGCTGGGGTGCAAGCTGGTAGCATGAAGCAAGTTGTTATGTTGGGGCTACTTCAGAAATACTTTCGTACTAAAGGTATTGTCCAAATTCCTCTGGACTATAAAATCCAAGAAGTTAATTGTGTTGAAATCAGAACTGAGGGTAAACTCTATGCCCCATTTGTTATCATTAAGGTACTGGACAAACTCAAGAAGAAATCCCATAACAGCCCGCCATACCATCCAACAATCATCCAGATATCTCCTCCAGATGTAAATTTCATCAATATACAAGTTATGGGAGGGGTCATATATAAGCTGTTCTTCCAGATAGGCCATGAACATATCCGCATAGATGGGTGCAAACAATGCACCCATTGCGGTGTCCTGAATCTGCCAAAAACATTTCCCCTGAAAGGAGAATACATTTTTATTGAGCACATGCTCAGCCATACATAGAAGTAAAGTATTAAATCCAGCTGGATATAAGTTGGCATGATCCAGCCAGAATTGTAAGGCTTGAAGACCAGCACAATGGGGGATGTTGGTGTACAGATCTTTGACATCAAGGGTGCAAAGAAGCCACCCAGGTTCAAGTTGTGTATCAGACAATATTTTCAGGAACTATGTGGTATCCTGCATGTGTGCCTGAATCAGATCCAACAACGGTTTCAGATACTGAGTCAAGAAAGCGGAGAGAGGTTCAGTCAATGAACCTATCCCCGAAACAATAGGCTGACCTGATAGCTTAGTCAATGATTTATGAATTTTGGGCAGGAGATACATAATCTGCTTCTGGGGATCCCTAACAGTTAAATGAGACTTAACTGTCTCTGAGATAATACCCTCGCCAACAGCCTCACTTAAAAACAAATCAATATCTTTCTTGAAGTTAGGTGTAGAGTCAATGGGCATAGCCATATAGTGGCGTGGGTTGGATAACTGTCCCTTACCCTCGCTAAGATAATAATCTGTATCCAATATGACTACTGCCCCACCCTTATCCGCAGGTACAATAACAATCTTACGGTTATCCTTTAGCTCCTGCAGTGCTTTGCTTTCCCCACTTGTTAAGTTGTGACCCAATACCAAAAAATCACCAGTGTTGAAATGTATATCCCTAAGGACAGCCTGTAAGAATATTGACACGTTTGTTCATGGGTGGCTGAAAATCAGATTTAAGGAATCTAAACTCAGTAGACCTTTGAGAGTTATCGCTGGAATCAAAAAACAATTTAAGGTTAAGTCTACGGCAAAAGTTATATAAATCAGATACCATACAGGTTTCATCCACAAAAAAGCCAGGCACAAAAATTCAATCCTTTATTCAAAAGCTGCTTCTGTTCATGCATTAGAATCACATTGGATATATTCAAAATATTGCTATTATGGTCATTTAGTGTGACACCATGGTCTGAAGTAATCCCTCCACCGTAAGTATTCCTGTTCCTGTTTCTGTCTTTCCTCCCACCCCACCTCCTGCTGTATCTAAAGGGTGGTCCACATTGCGTTGCTTTTCAGGGGTGGGTGATTCCCGGGTTCTGGCACTACCAATATCAGTGACTGAGGACTCCTCAGCTGATGTACTACTATAATAATTATCAGTCTTTCTTAAAATGGACCAAGGTCTCTTCCTACTAGTGGCCCCAAAGAGCCTACCGGTCTCAACAAACCTGACATTTTTGGAAACCTCAAATGGTTTGCCCCTGTGATAGTCTGTTACATCCCCGTTGAACTTTCATATTTCTTTTGTCCCAGCTTTGCTTTTCAAAGGTAAGTAGCTCATTTGATAACTTGTTGAGACAAGCAGAATACTGAGGTTGACCCTCATATCTTTTTGTTTCATCACAAAGCTTCTTCACTTCTACAATATTCGTATCAATCATCCGCTCATAATATGAGCTAAGGATATGAACAAAGGACATGGAAGCCTGCTGAAGTGTCAGGTTCCAATCCTTAAGTAGTTCATCATCCATCTTATCCACTAAGGGCTGTATTTGGACCCTGAGTCTTCTGGGTATAATTTCCTTATTCTGATAAGCTTTGAAAAGCTTAAGATGCCATATATTCATTCTGAGGGTTTTCATCCCCTTACTAAGTTTGTTAAATGCCAGATTGTAGCCATCAACTGGATCCATATTGAGAGCATCTTTATCAGTGCCACTCTCATTCATAATCCCAAACACTCTTATATAATTTTTGTTGGCACATAAATCATTCAGGATAGTTTCCAGATCCATGACCATAAGCTCACAATCCACCTAAAAAATGTCTGAACACAAACAACAGCCAAAGTAGCACCAGAGGATCAATAATCTGCCCATCCAATGCCACCAAAGGAGCCACTTATCCAATCAATATAAATGTATATGCTTCCCCAAAAAGGAACCCCAAAAAAGGGATGCAATATGAAAGCTCAACAGGGAAAACAGGCCCCAAAGTAAATAAAAATACAATCACAACCCTTGTTGAAATCAGAGGTCCAGAGGCCAGTAAGCAAGAGAGGATGCATCTAATCAGTGAAATAACAAAAATTTCAATATTAAACTGTAGTCGGTCCACTCCTAGGCCAAACATGTGTTTTCAAAACAACCCAGAGCCCCTACACATTAGTAAACCAGTACAAATGAATAATGCTGTTAATATACTGTAAGATTTCGAATATCTAAAAATTTGTAGTCAAGATTAATCCCATACCTCCACAATTAGTTCGGCACAGTATGTCTACCTAGACTAAACTCCATAAGGAATGTCAAATGTGTAGAAATACTTGATGAAAAAGGGACATTCGGATGCCAGAAAGCCATAAAATAGGCCCCCCAGCTCGTTATATTACATTCAAATACCTAGAAATAAGACAATGTATAGGTTTTAAAAGTAACAATAAGCTCCCAGTTGTATTCAAATCCAAATCCAAACCCATAAAATGTTCCACATTAAACTCCAATGTCAATAACTACTGTTAAGATAACATCCACCCACTCTACAGTCCTGTATAAGGAAATGTTGGCCAAGCACTCGGAGAGCCCATACCTAAGTATAAATACACATCACTGAATTGAGGAATCCTTGCAAATAAAAAATGACAGAAAAAATACAGGAATTCAACATTAAAGTTACAGCAAAAAAGCCCGTACTATGACTATCGTTACTCCAATTACGATCAACTCAGAAAACTGTTGTCAACCAAGAGAAATGTGTTATCTATCCAGCAATTGTTGGGTGAAAATAATACCAATCTGATTGAAAATATTAGGGAGAAACATATGATAACATATAGTAGTTCCCCGAACATTACCCTAAAAGGTGTTTATATATTGGTATATGCAAATAAAGTTTCAATATCCCATACACAATTTATGAACCGAAAACACAATTCCAAGCTCCATATATGTATGTATCAAGTTAAGAACAGATATGCATTGAAAACACAGTCCAATACATATTCCCAACAGTATCACCAGATGTCCACAGTTTCCCACTGTTATAGGTGTTCCAAGAATGAATTTGACACCTTTTCTGCCTCAATGGAGGACAGAGCCACTGCCTCAGGGTATCGTGTAGTATAATCCACTACAACTAGGATATACTTTTTCCCTGTGGAAGTTAGAGTACTCAGAGGCCCAACAATATCCATAGATACCCTCTGAAATGGCTCCTCAATCACAGGCAAAGGCATCAAAGGAACTTTCACCTTGTCTCCTGCTTGGCCTACCTTTTGGCACTGCTCACAGGTCCTGCAGTACACTGTTACATCTTTGGAAATTCCAGGCCAATAGAAGTTCTACATCTCTTTGTATGTTTTATGCCCATATGACCTGCAAAGGGAATATCATGGACTATGGCTAGAAGCACCAGATGGTAGGCTGTAGGCACTACCAACTGCTGTACTCTCTCACCTTCTAGCCCTCCCTCAGGGGTCGACTCTCTATACAGTAATGCTTTGTCCCAGTATACAGAATCCCCCTTCCCTTGAGAATCAGGTATCTTACTAGCTACCTGCCACTCAGGCCTTGCAATGTAAGGTCTGAGAACTGAGCCTGTCTCAACTCTCTCTTTGTAACCCTTCCCAGCTCCCCTTCCACAGGAAGTATGGCATCCTCTGACAGTGGTGCATCACTGTCAGCCTGGGTACTACTACTCACCTCTACCTTTGCAGTCACTCTGTCCAAGGGAACATCAGTACCCACAAGCAGTTGTGGCTCACCTTCAGTCTCACTGCTACAGAGTAACCCCCTCCCTGAAGTAACCACCTCACCAGTCCTGGCTGCAAGTATGCAGTCTGTCTGGGTCTTCCCCCCAGGTTACCAGACCCACATGCTTGTCTCCTAGCCTGACTGCATGTAGCTGCATAAACACATGGTACTGCCTCATCCAAATCCTTCCCTATCAGGACATCTGCAGGATGGCAGTTCAGTACCCCTGTTGTCTCAAGACAACCTACTATTGGCATTTTGTCTTTCCCACTTACTGGCTCTCTCACCTTTTGTTCCCCACCTTGCCTCTGTGGACATCTGTATGCCACATGGCCCCACTGCTTGCATTCAAAACATTTAACCCTAGGTCCTGGATGTGTACCTGGACTAGTGGCTTCCCCTGCTACTGGCAAATTCTGTTGGGGCAGTCTGTGTTGCCCACCATGGGTTCCTTTAGACCCATGAGCAGTACAGGGGGTCCCTTTCCTGTGCAGGGATGACCTGCTTGCTAGGTATAGGTCTCCCTTCTTCCCCAACTCATCTTGAAGTAGCACATTGTCTATCAGCTAACCAGATCCTCATGTCCTCAGGCAAAGTGCTAAGGGCTTGTTCCCTCACCAAAAGGTCAGCCAGCCCTTCAGAAGTGGTGACCTGACATCCACTCACCCACCTATGAAAATAAGTGCTCAGTTCAGCAACATATTCACAGACACTTTCATCTGCCTTGCATTTATGCTCATAAAACTTTTTCCTATACATTTCAGGTGTTAACGTAAACAATTCTAACAAACATTCTTAACCGCAGTATAATTAAAACAGTCAATGTCAGACATTTTTGACAACACAGGTACAGCTTTACCATGGAGTAGGGGGGTCAGGAAATGTACCCAGAGCCTTTGGTCAACATCATACTGTTTACACACCCTTTCAAACATTTGAATGAAACTATCAAAATTATCCCCCTCTTTAAACTGCGGAAGAAATTTACTGACCTTTTGTGCTTCTGGGGTCCAGTTACTTCCTTCCCCATTACCTCCATGACTCTGGGGAAGAGTCAGCATCTCCTTCTCATGCTACCTCTGCCTCTCCTTTTCCTCAGCTTCCAGGAATAGCAGTTTCTCATTCTCCTCAGTGTGCAGACATCTCAGTCTCTCAGCTGCTTCTATTTCGAAATGCCTGACCTCCAGTTCAAGTCTCTTTAGCTCCAGATGGATTTTTAAGTCTTCTGCAGAAAGGCTGAGCTGTCCATTCTCTGAAGGTGGTAGATCTTCACTGCCAGTCTGATTGTTCTCCTGGTTGCTGTTTTCTGATGCAGCTGTGATCAAGGCTGCAATCAGGTCTGCCTTAGTTAGGTTTCCATGCACCAGTCCCCTAGCCTGGCACATCTCTGCCAGCTGGCTTCTTGTCAGCTTTCCGTACTCCTCTGCTGACATGCTGCCTACTCTCCCTGACTAACTAAGCTAACAAAAGAAATAAAACAATTGTGATCTGAACTCTGAGTATTCACTGCGTGGGTGATTTAGAGTACAAAACACCTTCAGTAATCACGGTACACAAGCTGCAGGAATTCACTCTACCCACACCACTACAAGTCAATTAGTATTTGCCAGCCAATTAATATGTGATGCCCGTGCACTGACCCAGCAATCAAGGAGCCTCAGTCTTCACCACTAACACCAATGAGGGGCGTTCATATAGGGAAAGGATAATAAATACACACACAGTAAAGTACAATTTCCCTTAAGAGCACACAGAGATCACAGTCAGTCTGGGGCTGGTTTCTCCCTTTCTCTCCAGATCCCCAATAACACTCCCCACTGGCACAGCTATAGGGTCCAGATCTCAGCCTAGTGGGCAAGCTAAAACCTTCAGCACCCTCTCTGTCCAACCAGTGCTTTGTATCCCTGCCCAAGTAGCTGACACACACATACTTTGAGATAAGAGTTATATACAACCACACAGACACTCCTGGGGAAGGCTGGCACAGGTTCTCCAGCTGTACCCATTTTACCCAGACTATATGGTAGAAATCACTGCCACCACCCAGCTAATATTTATCAGCTACTCAAAGGCCCTTATGAAAGGGGTATCCAATTATAGTGGGCAATATTATTATCCAAATGGTAAGTGCGACTGAACAGTCAAGACTTATTTGGGGTGACTTGGTACAGTATCACTACATACATGCAATGTACTCTTAGAGCTTAAATTATCTCTTCACAAAACAGCCACAGTTAAAGGTTTAAAAATATTTAATAATAAATAATAAAAACACAAGACAATATTTCTTACTACACAGTGCTAGTCAAGAGTTAAGAGATCACAGAGAAATACTTAAAATAATACAGTAGAAAAGTTTTGACATCAACACAGAAAAGCACTTAGAAAATACAAAAAAACTCTCCTTCCTCATCCAAATTTTTATGAAACAACTCTGACCTAAAGAAAACCACTGACTGTTGCACACAAAAAGACAAACAGCAAAGCAAGATTTCTGTCTTTGTTCAAAGAAAACCACAGTCGGTGGTTTTCTTTGGGTCAGAGTTGTTTCATAACAGAAAAGCACTTAGTCTAATTTTCCTAATTCCTAGCTATTTCTAAGAGAAAACACAGTTCTAAAATCCTACTTACATATAGACACAGGCAGAGTGGTGAGTTGGATGTTCTCAAGACAAATGCTGTAATGCTCTCATTCCTTCTGTCCTTAAATTGATAACACAGTACCACTGATTCATTGCAGATTACACAATTTTTTTCTGGTTCCCAGGCTAACAGACTCTCAGAGCTTAAAAGCCCTTTTGATCTTGCAGCTGGTTAGGAACCAGAGCAATAAAAGAAATTATACATGCAAATTCTAGCCATTAACTCTGGCCTCAAAACTATAGGCAGAATGCCTTTATCTAGACAACTCGGATCCAAGTTCTGGCATCAAAGAATTGACTTATCAGCTTTGTTACAGCAGAGTACACTGTTGTTACATTTTTGCTGTTCCACATTTTACACCATTCTTTTCCATTTAAGAGAACAAGCCTGTGACTTATATTAATATTTACAAATGACAGAATTATCTACAAAATTCTATCTGCCTAGGCTGGCAGCCTTCACCTATCTTCACACACTCAACCATCAGTAATAGCTATACTGCTTTATGTAATAGCTATAATGCTTTTTGTGCATGCTTATGTGTGCTGGGGTTAACTGCATTGCATCACAATGGTCACCACTGGGGCCTCACAACTTGTCAGTGCCAAGACGTCTGGACAGAGGCCAGCAAAATAGGCTGGACAAACGGTGTAAGGTAGGGACATGTGTAACACATTAGTGGTATACAGTGGATATAAACTGTGTACACACCCCTGTTAAGATCCAAGGTGTTCCTGTTACATACTAATTAGGACCACAATATGTCAGTCCACACCTCTTCCAGCCTTTAATGTGACCCATAACAGGAACAGTTCACTTGTAAAACCAAGCATCTAGACTCATGTATTGCACCTACAAGGCTGGCCACCTGTGAGTGTGGCAGATATCATATCAGCATGATGTTTCAGTCAGGTATGATACCTCATGCTGTCATATGTGTCAGTACACTCACTGTGGCCTATTTGGCTACAATAACACATATATGGGTATAGTTAAGGCACACAGACCACTTCCGACCACATATAGGTTGCAAACATATGGATATTCCAGACACATCTGTACAGAGGACTGTACAATGGTTTAACCTGCTGCATGTGTGGCAGATGCTGTTATCACTCTATATAAACTAACGGCAGTGGGAGGTAGTCACTAGCCATGTATGGTACACACATCAAAATGGTATAGCCCACACAAGATATGATCCTCACACACACACGCACACACACACACACACACACACACACACACACACACACACACACACACACACACACACACACACACACACAGTTGCCAGCACTGGGATTAGAACTCCTGCCTATCTAGGCATTTTTATTTCAGTGCTACGCAGTTAGCAATCATGCCACAGAGCTTATACATTTCCACCTATTCCAAATGTATGTCTAAGGTGGATGACATTGACAGGACTATTAAATTGGAGTGAGGGGAAGTGTAAAGGGTAGTACACAGGTCAAAAATGGTGTACCCCACACACTACATGATTCTCACACACACACACACACACACACACACACACACACACACACACACACACACACACACACACACATACATCCAAACAGTTGCCAGTAGGGTGATTAGAACTCCTGACTATCTAGCTATTGTTACTATAGTGCTACACAGTTATCAGATGTGCTACAGAACTTATACATTTCCACCTCATCCAAAGGTACTTTTAAGGTGGATGACATCAACAGGATTACTAGATAGGGGTGAGAGTAAGTCTGAAGGGTAGTAGATAAGTCAAAAATGGTATACGCCAGATGGTACATGATACACACACACAAAGACACACACACACACACACACACACACACACACACACACACACACACACACACACACACACACACACCAGTTTTGGGATTAGAGCTCCTGACTATCTAGTTATGTTTACTATAGTGTTACGCAGCTACTGCAAGTGCTACAGACCTTACTGAACTTTCACATGGTCAAAGCTGCTGATAACTGCACAGCTGAGGTAAAGTATTACAGGTGGCAGAAAGTCTGCCTTCTGTTCCACCCTTACATCATGCTAGTTCTTTCTGTCTTGTACTTCAAATAGCATTATGGCTTGGCACTTCACCAGGTTATTTTATCAGGAAGTGTGGCATACCTGGGAGCCATCAGCATTACTCGTTCATCATAGAAGTAGCCCCAGTACTTGCTAGTTATGTTCACCCCTCCTGGCCTGATTGAAGGGCAGTTTTCTGTGCTTTCACCCATTAACCTGGTGCACTTATCCAATATGAGGCACTGTTGCAACTGCCTCATGTACGCAGACAACTCTCCCCTCTAAACTCCAAATACTCAGACCTGTGAGAGTTACCCATGTATCACCCGATGTGGACATATGCACTCTCCAGTAAAGACTGGATTAGCAGGTCAAGAGGATAAGATTAATACCTGCACCACACCATGTGGAACACATAGCTCACCATGACACCCACTTTGACAGCCATGACATACAGTGAAAAGCCACATACCCACCTTCACAGAGGCACTCAATGGACATTTACCCAAACAGCACAGACCAGCAAGACAGACACTCAATCAGACACCGCGACATGGCACATGCCAAGGGACACTTATTTTACCTATACAGTGTGCCCCTCAACCTAAGCTCCTAAGGCTAACCACCTTGCACAATACAGTCATCATTGGTAACTCAATACTGAGGCACACACATATCCCACTCACTAAGTTGAATATGGAGCAGGTAGCCAAATATCTATCACATGCCAGCATCTAACACATGACAGCCAGTCATGGCACTCCACAACAACTACGAGTATTACTCTGTATCCATGTGGGTGTGAATGACTTGGGACACACCTCCCTGGACTACATGACAAGAGACATGGTTGAACTCACTGATTATGTGGTCCAGGCAGGTGTGACAGTAGCCCTGAGCTGTGTACTGCCATCGCCCAGAATGATTCTACGGTACTATCAACAGATTATTGACTGCAACATTGGCTTACAAGTTTTGTGTAATTTTCAGGGGATCTAGTACCTCTCTGCTTGGGATGACATGAGTGACAGAACCCAATGACTTGCCACAGATGTCCTACATCTGTCAGCACTGGATTTCCAGGTACTGGCTAAGTGTCTTGCCACCCCTATGATGCCTTATTAGGCAGTGTTCCTAATGTAATTACCACATAACAGCTAGACATGTATGCAATCTGAGGGTCATGATGCTCAACAGTAGACATCTAACTGTCAGGCTGCAGTCACTCAAAGCACTCATTGGAGTGGAGGACACATGTCTGCTGTAATGGAGAGGTGGTTCACAGCAGCAAACAGCAGCCCTGCAGTATCAGGCTATGATGCATTCCACAGCTGTCAGCCCCCAAACATGGACCACACCACACCTTTCCAGGTGGTGTTGTCTCCCTATTCATTATTTCTAGGAACGTCCGGTACAACTGCCTTGGGGTAATACTGCAATCCAGACCATAGCCTGCTATGGGTCTGCATCTATGTCCCTAAGCTGTCAATGCAAAATCCTCAACACCCTGCCATCTATGATGGTCCAACACAACAGTGACATAGTATGAGACTTTAAGTACCCCTTCATCACCTGGGGAAAGTAGCCAAGCACCAGTACAGTGTCTCAACACTTCTGGGATTCTTCATTTCCAGTGCCCTGGACAAGCTCATACTGACCCCCGGTGGAGGATGCAACAACCTTGACCTGTGTTGACTACTTAAATATCGGACTGTTACTCATCCATTGTTGTCAATCCCTGCATGGTGAGATCCACACAGGCTATAATCAACATGGAACTCAACATGTCAGCCACACCCCCCACAAAGGTAACCACCTGGTAAAACCTTTCCAAAGCTGTCTTTGCAGCCATGAAAATGGGGTGGATGACTTAACTGCACCCATGGTATGGGAAATAGCTGCATGACTGTGAAAACATACACATATGCACTGTACAAACAGGTACATGAATGCATGGTACTGTCCAGAGCCAACAGAACCCAGACACTGTCCTCCAAACAGTGTGAGACAATGTGATGGTCCCCTGCCATTACTAAAGTGTACATCAGAATGAGGACACTGTTGCAGAGAATGGTGGTGTCCTATGACTGTTGAACTCCCTTATTAGCCTCACACACAACTTTGGATCTTGCATGGAATCCCCTACAGGCATCTATGATGGCAGACATGCAGCAGACACTGACGACAATCACAACAGCCTTTGATAGTTACATCAACAACCTCCACAGCATTAAACACAAGTGCTGTGAGTTACTACATAATGCTAATACCTATTCTGAGACAACAGATATTGGCCACAGTCTTGGCAACACATTCAGTGCCAGCTTTACCCCTCTCTCCCCCAAGTAAAGTGCTGAGTGAATGTGTTCTCACATGCTGTATTCTGTTTCTGTTCTAGGTATCTGTGTGTCACCAGGATGTGGCCCTGCAGCAAGACCAAGGGGTATGGCAGAGTGGTAACACATCCACCATGTCTTAGGCAGGGTACAGCTGTATCTGCACAGAATTCCTTGGTCTGTAACACAGTAATTGCATATGCCTCACAGATTATAGGTCTGAGGGTTGTACATAGGAGAATGGAGAATGGTACGTGTTGTGGTTTGGACACACCTCCAACTGGTAATAACCACAGCCACAAGGGATATTCATCAACCAAACACACTGAGATTACTATTCACACACACACACACACACACACACACACACACACACACACACACACACACACACACACACACACACACACACTTGCCAGTGCTGAGAGCCATAGGTTCATTGCTTCATAGGTGTGTAGTAGGTGAATGGGCCTAAAGGATCTACAAGGCTAGCCCAAGGGAATGTCCTGGCATCAGGCTACATGCCAATAGTCCCCAGTGTGGCTCAGGAGTATAGTCACTGGAGTGGTCCCCAGGGGTGGGCATTGTATTCCCCATCCACTCATCCAGATTTCTATTGTGGGTGGCCAGTGATGCACACTGCTTCACATGTATGTGATTTATAGTCCATAACATGGACAGTTTCTTGGTTGTGCACATGTGCCACATGCATGTTCTTTGAAGTGTGGAAGTGTGCTTGAGGTCTCTGGGGCATGTTGTGTGGACAGATTGGTATCTTCAGAAGTAGCATTTCTGACCTAGTTTGGTTAGACATGGCTGTGTAACTGAGGTAGTGATTGCACCTACATAGACAGTATGATACAGGGGATTCATTGGAGTTATCAGAGTCTGTCCATACAGGGCATGTGTATAAGGCATGGTAATCCCTTTGTGGGGTACATTTGCAGACTCTACAGTTGTTGCAGGTGTCCAGTGGGGAACATGGCAAAAGGGCCACTGTACACATTGATCGGGCTACTGAGGGGATGGAACAGGGTGCCATGTTGTTTTACTTGCTGGATAACACACACTTAGTCAGGAGATATAACACATAAAAGTACTTTCTGATGTCAGTGGCACTGTTGTGGTTAACAGGCAGCTGACTGTCAACCTGTGTTCCCCATTCTGTTATAATAGCGTCACTATTCAGTGGACTACCACCAATGTATTACTTCATGTGAGCCATGGTGTTCCCAAAGGTAATGGTGTCACATCTCTTGGCACTGAGGTAATGTTCAGGGTTCTGACAACAGTCATAGGTGTCAAGTGGCCTTTGGGCGTGATGTCAAAATAGGTCCATAGGCTCATAGGTACGTACTAGGCGATCTGCCCAAGGGCATTTATAAGCCTAGCCAGAATGTGTTGGCTTTTGCCACCCCTTGGATTAGTTCCCTGTGCCTCTGCCCAGCAGAGCCATTAGTTCCCTACGCCACTGTCCAGCACAGCCACTGCAGTGATTCCCAGGGTAAATTTTCTGTTTCCCATCCACCCTTCAAGGTTTCTCTTTTAGAGTGTTAGTGAGGGGCTCTGTCTGATGTATATTGGAATCCTGTTCCAAAGCATGGGGAGTCTCTGGGACAGGAATCTATCCCTCCAGCATGTCCTATTTATTGTTGTGGTGAGGTTTATATCTCTAGAGTGTATGGCTCTCTAGGATTTTTTTTTTAGGTGGAGCATGTCCATCAGTTCTGGGTTGGACATGGCCTTGTATGTCAGGCAGAGATCACCTCTGAGTAAGCGGTATGCAAAAGAGTACAGCTGGAGTTTCTTGAGTCGGGTTGCATAGGGCATCTGTTTGAGATCAGTAATCCTCTCGGTGAGTTACTTTTGTGGTCTTTCCAGCTGTTGCAGGTGTCTTGTAAGGTACATCCCAAATGGGGCGTTGTATTCTATGATGGGTCTAATGAGTGATGAGTAGAGAGGTACAATAATCTCTTTTGTTCTAGATGTGAACCTTTTTGTGATTAGGTGGGCCACATAGAAGGATTTTCTAACCACCTTGGCAATATGATTATCAAAGGTGAGATTACTATCTACTTGGGTCCCCAGATCCCTTATTACATTTTCTGTATTTAGGGGACTACCACCTATGTGGTAGTTCGCGGGTACTTTATTTTTTTTCAAAGGGGATGACTAAGTACTTTTTGGCATTTAGCTTGAGGCCATGATTTTGACACCAGGTATCCGTCTCAGTGACCACTTCTGGAGGGTGTCTGTATCAGACGGATAATCAATTATGGCCCCTAGTTTGCAGTCGTCTACAAACTTGGTCAGCCATAGTCCTCCTATGCTTGCCTGTACCTCTGAGAAGTATATACCGAACAGGAGGGGTCCCAGGACTGAGCCTCGAGGATGCCACTTGTAACCAGTTTAGAGTCAAACATAGATCCTGCAACTCTCGCCATGTGGGTTCTATCCATGAGCCAGTTGGCAACCCATCTCGTGACGTAGGGGTTTATGTTCAAGCTGGTGAGCTTGTCTATAATACTAGAATGGGGAATGGTGTCAAAAGCCTTTGTGAGGTCTAGGTAAGCTGTGTCAACCTCCTTTCCCTCATCTAATGCCTTGGTAACTGTCTCAAAGAAGTCCACCAGGTTTAGGAGGCATGATTTGCCCTTAACAAAGCCAAACTGGGTAGGGTCTAAGGTTTGGAGGTTCCCAATGTATCTGTTAATGAGTTCCATAATGATGCGCTCCATAGCCTTGCAGACCAGGCTAGTCAGGCTTATATGGCGATAGTTCCTAGGGTCCATTGTGGCTCCACCGTTGTGGAGTGGGATAACTGTTGCTGTGCACCACTCTGTGGGTATGTAGCCTGTAGAGAGGCTGAGTTTGAACAGTGCATTTAGGTGGTTAGTTCATTTTGGAGCTCTTGTAAGACACAGCCTGGGACACCGTCCGGTCCCATTGAAGCTGTGTTTTTGGCTTTGGATAGGGCTGTTTTAACCTGTGTGTTGGTGATTGATGGGGCCCTAAATTCTTCTGGTATGGTTATGGGCCCTTTAGGGGGTGAGAGGGGGTGAGGTGTGCACTAAACCTGTCTGCCAGAATGTTGGCAATATCAGTCGGTTCAGTGTATTTTGTGCCATTCTGCACTAACTCAGAGCAGATTTGAGAGTTTCCACTTAGGATCTTGACATAGCTAAAGAACGCTTTGTGGTTATCTTTGGAGTCATTGGCAATTTTTCTTTCGAAACTAGCCTTGGATGATTTAATGAGAGGTCATAGTTTCTTGCTGATACTGATCAGGGATGTCTTTCCTTCTTGGGATTTTACTCTTTTCTGTACTAGTTTCCTCCTTCTGTTGTATAGCTTGTTTATGGCAGGGATCCACCAGACCGGTTTCCTTTTCTTGGAGGAATGAGTCTTGGTTTTACTTGGGATAGCATAATCCATGCATTCCTGCAGATGCTCAAAGAGTGCCTTTGTAAAGGTTTCAGCAGCTTGGACAGCATTGTCCTTTAGCATGAAGGCTGTGAACCTTTCCACCTTGGTCTTAAGTAACGTGAAGTTTGCTTTTGAAAAGTTTTTCACAGTGGTTTCCTTGATTGGGGGTGGGGGCGGAATGTGGATATCCAGAGTGATTAGTCTATGGTGTGATCTAACCAGCAAGGGGTTGACCTCTGGTGTGGAACACCGGTCGCCCATGTTGGTGATGACCAGGTCCAATATGTTGTTCCCTCTGGTGGGAGTGTTGACCAGTTGATCCAGGGCATTCGAGTTTATAAATTCTAGGAAGCGTTGGGCAAGGGAGTTAGTACTTGAGTAGTTTTCCCAGTTTATGTTTGGGTAATTGAAATCACCCAGTATTAGGGTGTTTGGTAGGACCTTCATATTTCCCAGTGTCTCAAGAAATGTGGAATGGAGGTCCTGGGTCATGGTGGGTGATCTGTAGCAAGCTACAATTTGGATTGCAGTTTTGCCCATTGTTAGTTGCACATGGATGATCACATGGATTGGGAATGCTACCACCCACCTTACTGTTGTATGCAAACATTATCAGCCAGGGTGCTGTTGTGTTCTCCTGCACCTCAGAAGGGTAGATCCCAAACATGAGAGGACATGGGTCCATACAGTCATGTCTGGTCATCGGTTTAACATGGAGTACACTGCAATCACACCGTGGGTACTATCTATGAGGCAATTTGCAGGAGAACTACTGATATAGTGGTTGCTGCCTAGCCAAGTGTGTTTGTGTATGATTCCTGGGTAGAGAGTCATCTCTGAGTATTAGAAGGGTTGCCTATATTGTTAACTAATCCATACTGCCACATAGTCATTGCACATGGCACTACACATTTAGGGCTGTGGATTGTCTACACCAACCTCTACTGTGTTTGACAACTGTTGGCCTTGTAATGTGGACATTGGGACATATATTAGGTCCTCAATATAACAATTTAGCAAAATCCACCCCCCCAATGGATCCTGTTATTACACAATCACAAATACCCACACAGGATACTGAAGACAGACACATGCACATTTGCCCATACTGAGTTTCAACCCCCTACCTATCTATGTATTGCTACTACAGTGTTGCACAATTATCACATGCTCCACAGCACTTATAGGATGGATGTTGTCCCAAGGTACTTCTAAAGTGAGAAACATCACCAGCCCTACACTTGCCAGTACTGAGTTTCAAACCCTATCTATTTATGTATTGCTACTACAGTGTTACGCAATTATTGCACACTCCACAGAGCTTATAGTATGGATGTTGTCCCAAGGTACTTCTAAGGTGAGGAACATCACCAGCCCTTGTAAGTACTGACATTGGGTGATGTAGTGGGTGAGATATTTCATAAAATATTTTACCCTACACACACACATTTACATTTTCCAGGAGTGAGGTTCAAACCTCTATCGAACTAAGTTTTTAGACCTTTATGCTATGCATTTACAACACACACAACTGACATCACATGGTTTAGGGTTGCCAACAGGTACTTCCAAGGTGAATGATATCTGCAGGACTGCTAAAGTCAGGAAGTCAGGCACTGACAAGTGAACTGGGTGTAAATGGGGCGAAAATCTTTAAGGTACGGACACACACACACACACACACACACACACACACACACACACACACACACACACACACACACACACACACACACACACACATATATATGTGTGTGTGTGTGTGTGTATACACACACAAACACTTGCCAGGAATGAGATTCAAACCCCTACTTATGTAGCTATTGCTATACATTGTTACGCATTTATCACATGTACCGCAGAGCTTAAAGGTAGAACAGTATCCACACATAACTCTAAGGTGAGTAACATCAGCAGCAGTGCTAAAAGAGGGGTAAGGGAGGTGTAGTGAGTGTGAATGGCCTTAAAATCAGGTCTCTACAAAGACACACACACACTCTGCCACACAAACACACACATTTGCCAGGACTGGGATTAGAACTCCTACCTAACTAGTTTGCTACACTATAGTATTACGCAGTTATCTCAAGTGCCACAGTGCTTATATGTTGGAGAGTTTTCTAAAGGTATCTTTAAAGGTGAGTGACATTAGCAGCAGTGCTAAAGGAGGGGTAAGGGAAGTGTAGTGAGTGTGAATGGTCACAAAATTAGGTATCTACAAAGACACACACATTTGCACAGTTGCCAAGACCGGGATTAGAACTCCTACCTAACTAGTTTGCTACACCATAGTATTGCACAGTTATTGCAAGTGGCACGGAGCTAGCATGTTGGAGAGCTGTCCAAAGGTATCTTTGAAGGTGAGTGACATCAGCAGCAGTGCTAAAAAAGGGGTAAGGTCTCTCACACAAACACACATTTGTACAGTTGCCAGGAACAAGATTAGAACTCTTACCTAACTAGTTTGTTACACTATAGTATTATACAGTTATCGCAAGCGCCACAGAGCTTATAGGGCTACAAGCTACCCACAGGGTTATTTCAGGGTGACTGACAGCAGAAGTGCTAAAGTAGGGCAATGGGAAGTGTAATGAATGTGAATGACCTCAAACACATTCATCTAGAAACACACACACACACACACACACACACACACACACACACACACACACACACACACACACACACACACACACACACACACACACAAAACTTTACATTTGACAGGACTGAGATTACAACTGCTACATGGGTAGTTATTTTTACTATAGTGTTACACAGTTATCACAAGCACCACTGAGACTATAGGACTGAGGGCTAACCAAAGGAATTTCTACAGTGAATGACATCAGCACATCATGTGATATAGGCCAATGGGATGTGCACTGTGTGGGAAAGGCCTCATAATGGGATTCTCTCTGTCACTGTCTGTCTCTCTCTTCCCATGTGTGTGTGTGTGTGTGTGTGTGAGATGTATCATTGGTGTACAGTTTAGTGTGTGTGCACAGACATCTGCGAATAACGGATATCTGTAGTCCACTGTGTTGTTAGACACGGGTTTCATTTCTCTAAGTGTAGGAGCATGCCCAATATGACCATCTATAGTGAGTGTCTGCATCCATTCCAGGGAGGCTTGGACTCCAGTTCAGGGTTTTGTGTTCTACAGGTACACCTAGCAACCTGTTTCTGCAGGATATCTGTAGATAGGTTGCCAATATGGAGTTACAATGGGTGTAACATACAGTGGATGCTGTAACTATTGCTGTCTGTGCTGCTTGTGTAACATGGTTGGATGTAGCACAGATTTTCATACATATGTACTGTTTTACACTGTGATGTATCATGTCATCAACCACTGACAGTTATCATTCTTTGCTCACAGTTACTTACCAGGGAAATACAAGATGATTGAAGCTGAGACCAATATTCTGAGGCATATAGACTACACATTCTGGCACATTGCTGCCATTGTGGAGGGGTAGCTACAGACAATAGACTGCTGGTTCTGTGTAAATAGTCCAGCACCTTGTTAGCATGCTGGCTGGGGATCCCCTTCTTGTGCTTTTCTCAACTTAATGGAATGGCCATATCCTGCTGGGGCCATACCTCTCAGCTGTACAGATACACCCAGGTTATCCAGCGGTAGGACTCATATATATGGTCAGTTTACCTTCACACTGTGATTTACGAGCAGTTTTGTGGCTATTCATTCATGGGTTTGCAGTCATGGGGTAGTATGGATGGACATTAGAGTTTCAGGCTTCACCCACTCCATTACATCCATGCTTCTATACTCCCCTCTGTTATTCTCTCCTCTTCCTAACATTATGAAAGCAATATCTCAGAGGTATCCCTATAGTTGGGCCTTTATCACAGTAGTATTTATGGCCTGGTCCACAGTTATTGCAGTAGGACATAGGGAGGCATGATACTGGCATTTGTCAACATGGCCTTACATTTGTTTTCTGTTTACTGTGTTAGGTTGTTAGTTAGGACCCCCTGATATTCCATACATTGACACTGTGGGTGAGGCATGAGCCTTTGCCAGAGGACTGTAGGCCATTTGAGTGCTGCAGGCCATCTGTAGCAGGCCAGTGCATTCTGTCAGCCATGCATTCCCAGGATGCAAGCCAGTGGATTACCCTGGGGTGACAGTGGTAAGTGGTTGAGGTGTTCCTGTCAATCCTTCCTGTTCATACTGATCCACAAGTCTGGATGTGGTCAGGTTGCTAGGGACACACCTGCATCAGACACCTATTCAGCATGCAGCATCATGCATGTATTCCCATACAGAGATGGGGTCATGCTGTACTCATTCCCTACAATAAGTATATGACTTGTGATAAACTTGTGGCTGATGGTGGGGTGAGCTGGGTGCATGTGTGATATGGAAGCTACTTGCACCTGGCTCACAGATATACCTAGGACATTCCCCTTATGCTGGCTTGTGTGTGGACATGGGCAGCTTGTCATTACTTTATAACTGTGCCTTTTGTGGTCTGCCAGTGGTTGGCCAGACTACCAGTATTCCATACTAGAGGGACAACTAATGTGATGCTAACCTGTATGTATAATTCCAAACGTGTGCGCAGTTGAAAGTTATTTTATATGCACTCTGTGTAGGTTACTTCCACCTTTGTACTGTTTCTATGTATGGGCCCCCATTCATGGCATGTCCAGCTTTCCAACGGTGATAGATATTGACATCTGGAAAGTGAGTATGTACAACTGCTGACATGGGTGTAGGTGAGAAGCAGTGTGGTTGGTATGCAGTTGTTGGAACATGACCCTGTCGACCACTGTATCTAGGCTACTGAGACACAACTATCCAGGCCCACATGCTGACCACTTCCAGGCAATATTAAACACACAACAAACTTACCACACTAACCTCTGCATATTGTACACATGCAACAATGTAGACTGGAACAGCTCTGGCAATCTGTGCTCCAGTGATATTACTCCTCAAACTTACATGTTACTGCATTTCTACATGGGATTGTGGTGGGGGGTGCACACCTGAAGACTTTAAACATTTGCAATGACTGTACTGGTATTTCGGTTACTCTGTTGGCTTCCATTTCATATTGTATTGTGACCTATCATGCAGAAAGGAGGCATATCAGTAGAGTACACATGTTAGATCTTAATGGGATAAATTTCAGTTTCAGACTTCTTACCCTCCAGTACTAAAATGCAACTGCCAGACCTGTTGTAGTATGTCTGTGTAGGTCTGGTGGGGGGCTGTTCGCCATTGCCATCATTTGGAGGCCTTAGCCTGGCCTTTCTTTATGGTCATCTACACCTGTCCTGCTGAGTGAGGCTGGTGGTGGGTATGTGACCTAGGTTCCTATTACGTTATCGAAGTTCTGAGTCTTCGAACACCATAAGGTTGAAACTTATGTTCAAAGTTTCAGAACAACTTTGATTACGTAAAAAAACTCAGAGATTGCACTACAGTGCACTAAAGGGAAATCTTTCCTTTCTGCACTGTATTGCGATCTCAGAGTTGGTATATTTAAAGAGCAGGGGGGGGTGGGAGGTGCAGGGGGGCTTGCCCTCCTGTTTACAACAGTTACTGTCTGTCTGTTGTTTTTTATTTTTTTTTTTGCTGTTCGAAATTCTAAAACTTTGAACATACAAGTTCGATCTTGTAGTGTTCGAAGTTTTATAGTTTCGACAATGTAATAGGAACCCATGTGACCCTCACTGACATCCATGTGTGTGACCTATTGACACCCACAATTATTTGGGCCATCACATGTATTATGGTGGGAGTTGTCACCTTATGTATTACTGCTTAGTATGTTGACACCAGTATTTGTTATGGATTTCCTGCTGTCCCATATAGCTGTCAGCTGTCTGCTGCTATCCCATTCAGCTACCCAATTCCCTTGCATGCTTGTTTCCCTATCATACATACAGTTATGAGAACATACTACTACAGTAATTGATAGGGAGGGTGACTTACCCTGTTGCTGGGCCAGTACTGAGGATAGTGTTGGAGGGCTGACTATGTTGGATTCACGTAGTACACTCCCTATACATGGTAAAGCACAGGTAGTGTCATGTTTGGCATCCCTTTTACTGTATGTGTGAGTCAGAGAGAGGTATCAGTCCCTGGGTCCATACAGTGTCAGTGTTTGTGCTATGCATTGCCTCTTTGCTAAGGCATGGGCATACTGGGCACACCTCCTTCTGCCTACAGGGGCAGGCTCAGGATGTTCCTCTTCTACGTCCCTCTGTGTCTGTGCTGGCCTTGGCAATGGTGGAGGGTTGTGTGGCCCTGCCCTGTGCTGTTCCTGCTGCAGCTATTTCCACAGGATCATATTGTGTAGCATGGGACATACTATAAACATTTATGTACATGTAGCTGGAGAGTACTGCAAGGCTCCACCAGCTATGTCAAGGTAGCAGAATCGTGACTTGAGCATCCCAAACAAATGCTCTACAATGCTACTGGTTTGTGCGTGTGCCTCATTATGGTGTTCTTGTTCGGGTGTGTGTACATTTCTGATGGGTGTCATCAGCCACGGCTCCAGTGCATAGCCAGCATCCCCCAATAGATGGCCATATGGGATGTCCCCCCTGGCAAACCCCTGATACAGCTATGAGCAATGCCAGATGTGGGAGTTGTGATCATTTCCCGGGCTGACAACACACATGTTCATGATAATGCCCTGGGCATCACGCACAAGCTGGCAGTTGATGGAGGGGAAGCCCATGTTGTTTATGTAGACACTACCCTGCTTGCTGCGTGGTGCTTTGATGTGGATGTGCATGCAGTCTATAGCACCAACTACCTCAGGGTATTCTGCTATACGGTGGAAGACATGCATACTTCTGGTCAATGCATCATGGGTGGTCGGGAAATATATGTGCTCATTGGCATGTGGTGTCATGGCATCCAGGAAATGGTGGAGTACCCTAGATGCTGATGCCTGTGAGGCCCCATAATATCCCCAGTTGGTCTTTGGAAGGTACCCGTGGCTAGTATTCTTAAGCCTACACATATATTGGTATCCACTGGGATGGGTTACCATCTGTTAGTTCTGTGTGTGAAGTGTGGCTGGCACAGCTCAATGATTTGCTGTAGAATGACCCTGTCCACCCTATAGCACTCCACTATCTCCAGCTCATGTAGCCCCTAGTAGGCTAACCTGGGTCTGTACACACTTCTCCTCCTCCTCACTGTGGGATGGTTGTTAGCATTTTCCTTCTCACCACCCTCAGTCTCTAGCACATATTGATGGAATAAAGTAGCAGCAGCCTCTAACATTTTTAGTTAGTTTTAGCAATTAAAAATCCCCTGACTGTATACACCGGTGGTGTAGAGTTTGTGGGAAAAAACAGTCTGAAAGGTGTTTGCATAGTTTACAGCAGTGTGCTGGGCTACTGCCTGTGTAATTGTCTGATTCTGATACATTCCACCTGTCAACTATGCTAGTTCTCCTTGATTGCCTTCCTACTGCTGTTTCCCCAAAAAACAGTCTGAAAGGTGTTTGCATAGTTTATAGTAGTGTGCTGGGCTGCTGCATGTGTTATTGGTTGATTCTGATGCACTCCAGCTGCCAGCTATGCTAGTTCACCTTGATTGCCTTCCTACTGCTGTTTCTCCTTCCCATTTCCTCCCTATTTAAACCTTGAGGTGTGCTGCACTGCGCATACCCAGTGCTGAAATATAAACAGTGCTGCCATTTCCCCTTTTTTTTTTTTTTTTTATGTTTAAAACATGTTGCGCAGTGTGCAAATCCGTTTAGGCTATGTACACAGTGCTCAGGCACATCTGGCACACCCCCTTCCTTAGCTGTGCTTAACTAAGGGCAAGCACGGGCCACAGAGCTCCAATGAGCTTACAGCAGGCATGACATACCTGTTTATGAAGTCATTCAGCTCTTAGACTTGCACTGTTGTATTGCTGCACCTACACAGTTAGGTACAAGTTGACACTTTGAAGAAATATGTGATTCAGTATAAGTCCCCTCATTTGCATATCCCAGTGTGTAGGTCGTTAGTTACTGCACTAAAACAGACCCTTTCCCCTTGGCAACCAGTGCTCCCTGGTATTGTTTACATTCTGCATGCCATTGACTATAGTGGCAAAATGCAGAATTAACTTAAAATTGATAAAAATACAGAAAAACACAGAGCAGGCAAACGTACGACCACAAACCACTAGTAATATGCAAAAACCAAAATAACAAAATGGTCGTAAGATGTACGGCACTAAAAACATTCCATTTATTTCATAAAACAAGGTAAGCACTTTCACCACCTTCCTGGTGGCTTCCTCAGACCATAATAATAGTAGCAGCACAGTATTAGAATTAAATACACATTGAATTACTCACATTACAGATTAGTTACACTTGTTGCTCATAACATCACTTCCTTGTTTCCTAATTAATCAAGCGCATGCTCCCTTATACAATTCACACCATCCAGCTATCAAACCACAAACTTTTTAAAGAAAACAGCCTAATAAAATAGTAGACACAATCAACTACCAAAAAGGTTGCATCCAGTTAGAAAAGTATATACATATATATGTGTGCAAATGAAAATTTCATGCAATAATAAAAATATAATAAAAGATATATATAAAAAATAAAAATAAAAACACATGTGTAGCATCTTTGGTAATGTGGTGAAAGGTCAGGGGATGAGGCTGTCTAGACTCAGTAGAGAGATGAAAGTATTTGAGGATGCGATGAAGACCCTGACAAGTGAATTGGTATGAAGAGGGTACAAGGAGAGGGAGATAGCCTCTAACTTAGATGAGGTCACCTGTTTAACGGGTAGTAGAGTGAGACCATACTATTCACTGAATATGGGTGAAGATCTGAGATATTGTGCTGCTGCTACTATTATTATGGTCTGTGGAAGCCACCAGGAAGGTGGGGAAAGTGCTTACCTTGTTTTATGAAATAAATTACATGTTTTTAATGCCATATGTCTTAAGTCCTTTTTGTTATTTTGGTTTTTGCATATAACTTAAAATTGAGTTTTCACATTTTTTTTTTATTTGAGGCATGATCCCATTTGTGAGCCACTGCCTTATGCTTAAACAGCCATGATCGTCCAAAAAAAAGTTTAATTTTCATAATAATTAATCAATTTTTAATGCCAATGGCCTTATATTTGGCCATTGGCATGTCTAATGTACATAATACATGCTTTTTCAAGAGCTGTCATACCTCTGTTTTGTCAGTTGCAGAAATGTAGTCCGTTATTTTCCAAATACATTTCTGCATTGACACTGTTTTAGCATGGAGACCTGTCAGCTTGGTGAATCGCTAAATCACCTCATTTGCATGGTTTTAACCAGCAAATGAGGTGATTTGCATGCCGCACTGTTTTCTGTGCTGGAACAGTGTAGGGCCGCTCGTGCACGTGAAAACGGCACTATCCTGAATCACTCGGCTGCCATTTTCCATGCAGGAGGTCCTATACTGTTCCTGCATGGAAAAATGGCTTCCTGAATCCCAAGGTGTGTTTTTCTTTTCTTCCATCATGAATTATTCTACTTGTTATTAAAGAATCATGTAACGAGGCACATTCACAATATTTGGGTCTGCCCTCAGCTCATGTTTATAAACATCTGTAGCTTCTGTAAGACCTTGTACTTTTGTAAAGAATAAATGTCTATAGCAGACTATTTCTGAGTTGACAATAATTTATGAATTTCTAAGTATTGCAACTTTAGCTTTCTCTTCTTTAATGCTTCTTTACCAGCAACATGCAGGAGTATTGCACACTGTATGTGTTCAGACTTCTTGGCTAATCCACTCTTAATGAGGAAGAGATCAAATTTCTGAATCCAAAATGTTCAGTTTTTAGTCAAGTTTCCTTGCAGTGACAGTGTTCCCGGAATGTGCAGCATTTTCTGCTGCGAATTGTATTATCATACTTATAATCTCAGAAACTCGTAAATGTTAATATATTTCTTCACCTCTGTGTCTGTGGGTATTATCATTTCTAGCAGATATATCTCCAAATCTGAAATCATTTAGTGCCTTGGTAGTCATTAAATAACACAGGCACAAAGTATGTGTGGTCTAGCTTTTATAGTGTCTATATTTCAACTAAGGCTTCATTACAAAAGTGTTAACTACATGACGAGGAAGTCAGTGCAGATAGCCTAATAGCATGAAAGCTAAATACCCACTATCTAACACCCCTTACCCCTTTACTTCCGGTATTGTACTTCATCTTAGTGCCTGGGAAATACTTCCTTTTACCTTAGTCATTCCTTTGCATCTCCTTTATTCAAACCACTTGATTTATTACACCAATGATTTCTTAGAAACAGTAATGCAGGGTGGAGGTGGGATACTGGTGTCTTACCAGCACATTGATGAAGGCTATGCATTTTTTTATAGCCAAAACTGGTCTGTTACTGTTTCCTTTTTTTATGTTTATGATGCTATTTAGCCGTTTAAGCTATTAAATATTGAATGCTACAGTTTGCTGGCTCCCATGTATTTTTAATGCAATTTGTACTTTTAGAGCCGTGCAGTTGTCATACTTGCAGGGACTGCCATTTTTCAATTGTGTTATCAGCAAAACCTAGGAAATTGATTTTGGGTCATGGAATGTTTTAGCCATTTCTTATACCTGTTTGAAGCCAAGCCTTCATAATGCTATGGCAATCACAAGCGCTTACTATGACAAGTGGAAAGACAGGCAAGAGGTTACGATGTGTATTGAAATAGGAATTTATGCTGCTAGGATTGACAACTGATTGATCTCGACAGAGTTATTGTGAAAGTGAAGGCATAACCATACCACCTGTTGCATTGTTCTATATCCCTGGACCTTCTGCACTTACCTGACTTGATTCTGCCCTTATTATTATTTATTTATTTATTTTATTTAACATTTGTTGACCGGGAATGTCCGACTAGGTTCCACAGAGCCTGTTTTCAGCGGAAGCCCGGGGAGAAATACTCCAGATGCATGTCTTTGGAATGTGGGAGGAAACCGGAGTACCCGGAGGAAACCCACGCGAACACAGGGAGAACATGCAAACTCCACACAGAAGGCACCCCAGCCGAGAATCGAACCGGAGAACCTCTTGCTGTGAGGCAACAATGTTAACCACTGCACCACTGTGCCGCCCATACAGCTATAATAGACATAAACATCTCATTGAAGTAATATCATTCTTGATGAGCCTAGTCTT
>NC_056735.1:1518766244-1518848744 GCF_019279795.1 Protopterus annectens
GCATATTGGAACATATTTACTGGGAGAGAAATTGTATGCATTTTATTTATAAACATATTAAAGAGTAAAGATGTTAATACTGAACCATGAGGATCACTTACTTTTATTTGCTGAGATTTAAGCTGACTGCTTATTGGCCCAAAGACATTATTATGTTCAGTGGATGAGGTAACTTTTAAAGCTTACTGATGGTACTGCTGGTGAGGTCCATGTATGAATATGAGTAACAGTAGCGAATGTAAAATGCAATTAAATACTTTGGATATGTCTAAAAATAGGGTTGCAACCATTTCACCTTGATTTTGTCTTTCATAAATACAATTTATGAAAGTTGGTAATACTGTTTTTGTAGTATGGCCCAGCCTAAATCCATGCTGTGTTGGAAAAGTAACTTGTTCACTATGGAACAGTAGGTGAACACATTTTTTCAAGTGTTTTGATAGAGGTGACAAGATGGCTTATAGGTCTGTTGTTTGTTAGATGAAGATATTTGCAGCCATTATGTTAGGGGAATAAAGTAGAATTTATTTCTTGAGTTTTGGGATTATAGCTTCTTGAAGAGAGAAGTTTATTAGTATAGGTATGGTATAAGCAATGGTTTATTTAGCTATTTTGAGATAGTATAGGTGGGTTTTAAGTTTTTAAATACTTTTTCTAGCATATTGGTAGGAGTTTTGGTAAATGGAAAAGTAATGTTTGACACTATCCATGTCAATTACTGAGGTTTTGAGTGATTTGCATTTATTCAGAGATTCAGCGATATTTATTTTGTGTGAATTCATTTTTTCACATTATGTTATTGTCTTTTTAATTTATGAAAAGGGCATTTGTTGAGATTTTTAACAGGTTGCATACCTACATTGATTGTTGAGTATGTTTGGTAGGTGGCATACAGAATTTAGGCACTGACCAGTTAACAGGTTACATCTTGGTTTTCAGGGTTTGATTCCCTTAGCCTTCATTTGCCTACTGTGTGACCTTTAACCATTTAGCACTTTGGAGCACCTGGGAAATTGGGCAACAGTCCTCAATGGTCTCTTGGACTGCATGACCAGTAACTAATTATTTTATTGGGGGTTGGCATAATGGTTAAGGTGTTTATCTTACAGACACAAGGTACAGAGTTTGATTCTCACCATTGAAGGGAAAATGGCTAGGCTTAAAATGTCCTGCAAGGGCTGGGCAGCTAGGCTAGTACTTATCTATGAACCTATGAAAACTGCTTTAGAATTTACTATGGCTTTCATTTTATTCTGAATACTGCAGGCATTTACATGTCATATGTTTATTCCAGTAGAGTTGTTCCGGAAGGGTGTATTAGGATTACTCAATGCAATATTATGCGACATAGGTCCTAGGTTAGTGTGAACGTCTCCGTGTTTTGGACATAATCTGTGCTTAGATTTTGCTGGTCTTTAAATTTTTGTAATATGGTTTGCATACATCTGGTTTGTTTAATTGTAGAAGTTAGTTTTGTGGGTAAATATCTTTAAATTAACAGGTAAGTGGTGTTACATTTGAATATTAGTGATTTTCTAGTCATACCATTAGTTGTTTTAGATCAAATGGCTGTGTGGGAGTGCAGGGGGATGTGCAATTGGATGTGGTAGTTGGTCATCAGAGTTTGGAGAAGAGGAAGAAATGTAAGAGTAGCTGCTTTATTATTGTGCACACGTAATGTTTGTCACTGGGTTGTGTTTGTTTTGTCATCTTATTGGGATGGATACTGCTTGTTATTCTATACTGTAATGGCAAAGGGATACAAGGTTGACTGCTATGTTGATTATGTTTGCTTATATTTTTATACCAGAATTTAGTCTACTCCATTAGTGTTATTTTAGTAAATGGGTTATACTAAAGTGTAAATAACAAGGTTGAGAATGGACTTAACAGGAGGTCAGCTGATGCAAATGTTGGAGGTATGTATAGGGAAGGGAAGAGAAGTAGGAGTGTGAATGAAAATTTGTGGGTAGTTGTATTGAGGTCTAAGAAAAATATATAATTGTACTAAAAGTCAAGTGGTGGGGAGAACTGTGGAGGACTAAAAATGACCAATGAGAGAATGTTACTGAAAGATATAATAAATGGATACAACAGGGAAGTAAAAGGAAATGGCATAGGGGTCAGATATGAACAGGGAAGCTGATGAATGATACAGGATATTTGGGATTTGTTAATGAAGAAAATAGATTGCTATTGGATGACAGAAGCCAGGGGTGGATTTAAGGCTAAATAAAGGAAATAAGGAAAGGGTGGGAAGGATGGGGGTAGGGTAGCAAAGTTTAGTGAAGTAAAGTGGAGCAGGAATACTCCAGCTAGATTTCTAACCCAAAACAATCCATGGGAATCAGGCCAGTGGCCACATTTTAGTGTGCAGTTGGCTGCCATGAAGTATATTACTCATGGTAGTTATGGTTCCTACACCAGATAAGGGAAGGAGCGTTAACTTATGAAAGACAGAGAGTCAGACTATTTAATACCACAGTACTGATGGTGTCCAGTATAGTTAATTGTATCAAGTATAATACTACAGGTAAAGGTAAGGCTGTTAGGAATGTGCTAATATCTAGACAGACCTCTTTCAGCAGCTATCAAGGAGAGTAGTCTGAAAAGTTTCACAAAATGTTACGAGCTGTAATAAAAACAAAACACATCTATCTGGGTGTCATATAATTGCATGGACCCAGCAAATCAGGGTATATAGAAATGAAAATCAAGTATTTTAATAGTACAACATCCCAAAGATGTACTACAGGTGAATTTGTGATCCTCCAAATTGTCTGTAGGTTTTGTGTAGTGCATAATTGTGTGTGTGTGTGTGTGTGTGTGTGTGTGTGTGTGTGTGTGTGTGTGTGTGTGTGTGTGTGTGTGTGTGTGTGTGTGTGTGCATCCTGAGTTTTGCTGATACCCCATTAAGGATAATTTTCACAAAATGTTACTCTAGACTGGATTAAGCAAGTAATAAGACAATAAATGTGCCTGACCAAACTTGGTACTAAAGCTTGAAAAAGAGAGAAAATAGACCACTTAAAAACTAGATGTACACTTTCAGTGGTATCTTTTATCATGCAACAAGAAAAAATGAATACTTTTCTGCAGGGTACAAAACGTAGTAAAAAGAATGTCAGTATACTGGGTGAGTTTACCTTTGCTGGTAGCATTGTAACTTGAAGTAATAAAGGGACAGGGTATTGGGGAACTCCCAGATGTGTGTGTGTGTGTGTGTGTGTGTATGTGTGTGTGTGTGTGTGTGTGTGTGTGTGTGTGTGTGTGTGTGTGTGTGTGTGTGTGTGTGTGTGTGTGTCTGTGTGTGCAAATGAGAATCTATGTGTGTAAAACAAACTGAAAAACATTATATGCATGGAGATAATCTATGTGTCTTAAGCAAATGATACTAATTTGTCTTGACAGGGGCAGTGTGTGCATGTGTGTCTACATATGTGTATGTGTGATACAAACTGAAATGAACTACTGTGTCCAGAATTTCTATCACTTGACACAACCAAACATAAGAAGCTTACACAGCCAGAAAGTAGTTATTTTGCAGGAACGAGGTAATGTGTTAGTGTGTGTGTGTGTGTGTGTGTGTGTGTGTGTGTGTGTGCACTTTTATTCTTGATTTGAATTTTCTGGGTAGGATGAGCATGTGTGGGGGAAGGGGAATCTGAGCACAAAAGTAAGAACCACAGCTTTCAGTTGCAGACATCTTTACTGACAGAAAAGTTGCTGTGTCAGATGGAGCTGTGTGTAACAGGGGATGACAGTAGTATTTCTTGGCATCTTTTTGGTCTTTCTTAAACAAAATGAAAACAACCAATTTTAGGGGTTTCAGATTTGCTACCTTATTATTATTATTATGATTTTGCAATATGCGTACACCAACATCTTGAGATTTCAATCACAATAAGCCAACAAACATACACATTTCCCTTTTCTGTTTAGCAAGAACTTAATGTAGAAAATAATGAACATATTGGGCTGCCATATTACAGACCATAAAAATATCTATAAAAGTGTATTTTCAAGCATTTGTAATATTCAAGGAAAAAAGGAACACAAAACATTGCTAGGAACAATTAAATGATATTCAAAACTTCAAGATATAGCTGTTTAATTACCTTGCTATTAAGAACACAGCATGGGTACAATGTATACCTGAATATCCAGCTTTTCTGCACAAACACTTAGAGAAGAAAGCTAACCTATATCAGAGACAAAACCCTGAATTAACAGAGATCACCAGTAGGTCTACATGGCAGGTAGAACATACCAGTTCCACTATATTTGGTTTCTGTAAGAGGAGCAGATACAACCAAAACATTTGTGATGAGTTGTCATTATGGCAGAAGTAAAAATCATAGATATGTCCCTAAAATTAGAAACTTTTCAGTCACTATAATGATGCTTCAACCAAAACTTCCTGCAGTGACTATGGCAATATGGCAGGGCAAAACTGAGTATTAAGTTACATTGAACTCCTTAGGGGTGGAATAACCATTCTTAGTGGCATTTTACCTGCATATTCAAGCATAATATATTAAACATTTCACTAAGAAACACTGAGGGGAGACTGAGGTATTGCTTCTTATACACATGCATGTGCAATCATTTCACAGTCATAGTCTGAGATGTTGCATCATACTCTGTTTCAAATAGGTAGTACGCATATAGGTATATGGTGGGGGTGAGAAAGCAGTATATGTTCAGAATATATCTGCATACTGGGTTGTCATTAATTCAGAAGTAAAAAATTATATATACTTCTCTAGAGCAAGGAATTTTTCCATCAAAAGAAAGATGGAAATATGTCACCTCCCAAACTCCCACTACTGACAATAGCAATATGGCTGGGTCAGCTTCAGCACTGAACTGTATTTAAAAATTTAAGAATGGAATGATAACCTTATGGCCTTTTGTACAAGAGTCTCTATGTATAGTTATCCAATTAAGAATGATGAAAGGGGAGTTAAGATACTGGCTTTATACAAAGGTTTGCAGTCATTTACAATGATGATCAAGCATATTTATATTCTGTTTCCAGTGAAGTGGGTATTTGGCTTTTTGGGGGGTAGAAATGCAGTTCCTATTGAGAATATATATGTCTTTAGTTGAAATTGCATCAGAAATAAAAAAATCATGCACATTTATTTAGAAAGGGGGGCTTTAATTATTGGAAAGATGTCACCACCAAAATTCCCCGCAGTAATTATGGCAAAATTACTCAGCCAAATTTAGGGATGAGTTGCATTTAATTCATTAATGTTGGAATAGAGGTCTTGGGTTAATTTGGATCCTGAGTAATTATGCATAATTCTCTAACAGTTTTATTAAGAATTAAGAACAGTCTAAAGAAGATTGATATTTGAATCATATAAAGTTCTCTTGAATGTGTAAGTTTTATGTTACCATATGCATAAGTACCCTCCAGATTTATTACATTTATGTACATGATGACATACATCACATGGCAGTAAAGTTTGAGTAATCTTTGCATATAAAATCAGCAACATAATACATATGATAGCTGAGATGCATGACATATTTTGCTAGAAGATCTCAAATGTTTTCAGAGATATGGTCATGTATGACTAGGTACCACCAGTAAGCCTTTGTAGCCATTAGGCTGCTGTTATTTTTTGGCCATTAAAAAAAAACATTCTGTAAAACGTATAAGCAGAATAAGACGGTTAAATACTTTCATTTCTTATGGGAAGATACTTTTGATGAAGTCTTGACCTCTAGGAGAAAAAAAATTAAAAAAGTGCTTAATTTTGTTTAAAGACATTTGATATTTTACAGACTATTTTGTTTTTAGTTTTATCAGTTTTACATCTTGTTGTGCCATGTTTTATTATTATGTTTTGTGATTTTGTTTTTAGGTTTTTTGCTATTCAGTTTACAGTAAATATTTCACTGCATTTGATTGAATCACAAGAATTCATCTCATGCTTTTCTGAATATTCATTTCCAAAAAGAGTAACTTGAGAAACATAAAAAAAGGAAAAAAATGTTTTTTTTGTGGGGGCAAGCCCCCTGCACTTTTCATGTGGATGCCTGATCCCTGCATTCCTTAACCTATATACCAACTTCATGTCACACTACAGTGGAGAAAAAGGGAAGAAAACACTGAAAGTGAACCACCAGCTTGTAGAATTCAACACACTGTAGGAAAGTGAACTGAATATTCAGAATGTGACATAAGACCAGCAAATGCACATGCTCCAGAAAGTATAGGAATGCCTACAACAAACATTGATGTGACTTTGGTTTGCTTAAAAACTCATTTAATGTCAGACTTATATAATTAGTGCAAAATAATGACACCATAACTCATTAGAAAAAGGTTGCATCTAAAGTAAAAAAGAAAAAGATTTTATAAGTACAGCCAGATATGCACATTTGAGATACTGTCATCACCTTGTTTTAGAGGTATTTGCTCTTGCAGAGTGTTGCATAATTCTAAGTGTATTGTCTTTGTCATGAAAGCTTCATATGAAATATAAAAGCAATGTGCATATATTGAAATCATCCTCTTAGTGCAAGAAATCTGGACAAAGCCCCACAAAATGGGGGTCAAATGCCCAAAAATATGGGCATATTTTAAATATTGCTCTTATGAACTTAGAAAGTTGCTAGAGTAATGGGGTTTGTTGTAACATACATTTTCTGAAGGATTTGAAGTTTGAAAGTCAAAATGTATGTCATTATTTAGTGACTTCAATCCTCAGATCATCCTAGTGATTTGCCAGAAAAACACAACTTTTATGAGGAACAGACCAAAAATATGAGCCAAAAATATGGACAGTTGAGAGATTTGATTGAAATCTGAGGAGAGTTTAATTAGCATGAGTAAAGCCATTAGACATTTACATACTGCAACATTTGCAAACATATCCAGCTTAAACTAAAAATATAGCTATCACTTGTACTAAGGTTGACAAATATAAGAACTACCAAAATATATGCATACTAGTGCTGTGACTTTAGGCCTGATATGTGTATATATATATATATATATATATATATATATATATATATATATATATATATATATGTGTGTGTGTGTGTGTGTGTGTGTGTGTGTGTGTGTGTGTGTGTGTGTGTAATAGCATGTTCCAAACTGGCATATCTAGAAGGTTTATAATTTAGGTATACAGGATATGCATGAGAGGGGCAGAGTGGTGGATGGGGGCAGTTAGAAAAAGAGCAAGATAAGACATGTTGTTTAAGGTGGGGTGAAAAGGGATGTATTAATTTAAGTGCAGGAGGGAAAGTTGCTAGGGGTATAATGATTCAAGTAGAGCAGGACAAAAAGTTACTGATAAACAATAAGAATGTTTGCGCTTTCACTAGAGGTCTCAACATGATGAACATGAGCATGACCAAGACTGGGTAAGGCATTATTTGAGCTGGATTTTATAGCTTGGGAGTTTGTTAGTCATTTATACTTGTGTAGGGATGGTGTTCTAGAGTTTGGAAATGTAATAGGAGTATAGCGAATCCCCAGATGATTTATTTGCTTTAGTAGTGCTTAGTAGAAATTTATCACCATAATGGAGGTTCCTTGTGAGAGTGTAGGGCAATAATATGTTTTTTAATGCAGGGCATCTTAGGAAGCAAATAGGATTAGGCTAGGATTTTTCTTGCTGGGTCTGTAAGGTATTGGTTTGCCATGTGAAGGAAGCCAAGTTTCTGGTGGGTATTTTTAATTGTTTGAAGAATATGTTTAACAAGTTTAAGATTGTCACCTATTACATTACAATTCCCAGTAATTTAGTCTGTGGTACTACCTCAGTTTTTAGTATTATTTGCAGATGTAGCCAAGAAAGATTTTTTTTTTGAAGGAGATAATGTTTTTGGGTGAAGAGCATTAGTTTTATTTTACTGGTATTAAGGTGTTGGTTTACATTTTTCTGACAGGTTTCGAAGGAAGAGAAAGAAATTTGGGTGCTTTCTTGTAGTCTGGATGTTAGGGGGGGGTGCTGTACATATTAAAGTCAAATCATCTGCATACTATACTATATTTGCTTGGTGCATGGATGTTTGAAGCTTGTTTATAAAAATATTAACAATAAGGGGTTCTAGTACAGAGCTTTGTGGGGCACCTATGGCAACTGTAAGAGTGGAAGAAAGATCCTGTTGCCATTAGACTGCTTGTTGCCTTCCACATAAATAACTAAGGAATCATTTAAGGGAATATTGAGAGAGGTAGCATTGTTGCCTCACAGTAAGACGTTGTCCTGTTCGATTCTTAGCTAGAGTGTCTTCTGTGTGGAGACATGCATGAATGGGCGTACCTTCATTGAAGGTTGTGCGTCAGGGCTGGCAACTCGGCACGTAAAAATCTACGGAGTTCTGTTGTGGTGACCCCTAACTGGGAAAAGCCAAAAGACACAACAACAACCTATAGAAGGGAGTTTAGTGAGTAAATTTTGGTGAGATACAGTGTTGAAAGCTTTGGATAAGTCTAGGAACAAAGTTGACACTGGGCTACCATTGTTCCTGTGCTGGTTTGTAGTATTAGTGAAATGAACGAGGGTGGTAGTTGTGCTGTGGTGAGGTCTGATACTATGATATGTTTCCAAGAGCAGATTATTTGAATTTAGGTGATATAGAAGCTGCACATTAATATATTTTCAAGTATTTTTGATGGGGGAGGATTGCAATGGGCCTGTAGTTATTAAACCATGTAGATCTGCCACCTTTGTATAAAGGTATAATAATGGATTTTTTCAATATGGAAGGAATGTATTTTTTGGATATAGATCTATTTATCAATACAGAGACTGGGAAAGTAATTGAATTTGCTGCCATTTTTAAGTAGTCTGAGGAGAGTTGGTCAGCAGCTATGCTGGCTGGTTTTAGCTTATGTAGGAGTTTTTATTGGTGGAGGTAGGTACTGGGCTGAAGTCAAATAGGTGAAGATATTTAGCAGAGGTTGCTGGTACTGAAAGGGTAGTGGAAGTGTTAATGTTTGCGAGGGAAAATACAGTCTATATAAAAGAATTGTTAAACTCTGTGGGAACTGAATCAGTATTACTGTTGGTTGTAGGGGTTGAGGTGATAAATTGGCTTGGATGTAAAAGTTTGTTTATGTATGTCTAGAAGAATGTTGGGTTCTTTTGATGTTTATTTTGGAGGATGTTATAATATGTTTGCATGTCATACCTTATTTGGTATTTTGTTCTATTCCTTAGTTGCCTGAAACTTTCAAATGTATGCTGTGTTCTATTTTTGAGCTACTTTTTCCATGCCTTCTGACACTGTAACATTAATTCCTTAGTTTCTTTTGTTAGTCATGGTGCAGGAATGATTTTGACCTTTTTGTATGTACTAGGGCAAGATTATTAATAATTTTTAGGAATATCTCATTAAAGTATGAGATAGCAGAGTTTAAGGGCATAGATTTTAGTATTTTCCAGTTATATTCTCTTAAGGATTTGATAAAAGAGTGTTTTTCAAAGTTTTTTGAGTTACAAACTTGGTTGTAAATCATGTTTATCTTGCATATTCTAGCTTCTGAGAGCATAAGTAGGTTGATGGTCACATGCTGTCTGGAAGGATACAAGCTACCCTAATTTGATGGGTTTATTACTAAGAATCCAGTCTAAGGCTGATTGCCGAGCAGTACTTTTGTGGACTCTAGTAACTGATGTAATTAACTGCGTAAAGCTGTTCATGTTTATGGAATCAGATGGTGTGTTGCTATTAATAATCTGCCAGTCTACGTTTAGGTCTCCTAGTATTATTGTTTCATGTTGTATATGGTTGGATATCCAGTACAGGATATTTTTCACAGTGGTAATATTTTTACCTAGTAGAATATATATATGGCTGCTAAAGAAAGCATTTTTCTATTATTGATTCTGAGATGTGATATAGGAATTAAGTATTATTAAACTGTGGGATCTTCTGTGCATATGCGGTTATATATAGGGAATGCTTGTAGATGATGGCTATGTCACCTACCCACTTATTTTTCCTGTCAAGCCTAATTATACTGAAACCAGGTGGGATAATTTAATTGTCATCCATGTCCTTTTTCAGCCATGTTTCTGTAGTTATGATTATGTCTGGGGAATATGTGGCAGTACAAGCATGTATGTCCTGGCTTTTATTGCATATGCATCTAAGACTGATATTTTGGAACAGAAAGCTAGAATTGGGGGGTGGGAGAGGAAAAGAGAATGGTTCATTTAATACTGTGCTGTTAGTGTGGAGTTTTTACTGCTGTGTGGGGCCAGGGTTTGGGTGAATATATTCATTGATTTTTTGGGTGCAGATTTTATAAAGGAAAGTATGTAGCCAAATGCATTTGTACTTTAGTTTTATTTGATTTCATATGGTAACACTCTTAGATTTAAGATACTTGTACCTGAAAAAAAAATTATGAAGGTTTGTTGGTATATTGTGGGTGCTGTGGTGATTCATAGACTTGGTAACTGTTGGCATAGTGAATATAGGTTTGTAGGACTGTTAAATGCATTTATGTGGGAGGTATGGTAGTTGGTAAAGAGGAGGCACACTAGCAGGGTTTGAGTCAGAGCTAATTATAGGTCAAATGCCATTGGGTTATGTTCTGATTGTTTTGATGTAGGGATAGTTTGGAAGAAGTGTAGGGGTGGAGTTGGGATATTTTAAATGTAGATTAGGGGTTTGAGTGGGAATTGGGAATAGGGTAGGGAAGTGAAGGGAAGGGAGTCTGAGCATAGCAAGGGTGAATGGAGTGGGGCCCAATTACTGAATCAGCAAAATGACAGTGTTGAGAAAAAAAATCAGTAAGCTTTGGCTATGGCAAAAGGTAAGAAAGCTTCCAGAGATAGTTAACTGTATGAGTTAAACAGTGTAAATTAGAAGCTGATTGGGGGAAAATAAGAATTACAGGGAGCAGCAGACAAGCACAGGAAGACTAAGCAGAGATTTACACGTGCGGTTCAGTATTTAGAGAGTTAGCTGGAAGATACTGCAGTAAAGGAAGAAAAGGAGGCAGGAGCAGTCTGAAAAAGAAAGCAAAACAAATAGTTTGTCCTGTTTCGGTGGGGGTGGGGTGATGGCAAGTTATATATTGGCAGTTAGTTTGGACTACACAAGAGTCTGTTAAACTGATTGCCCATTATTATGAGCTGTTTTATATATCAGATGTATATGTGTTGTTGGGGTTCTATGGAGCTACGTCCTCTAGTACTGTGTATGCACCAATGCAGCTATCTACTTCAGGTGAGTGTATATGGACACTCAGCTGTCCCTATAGTCTTATTCTACAAGCTGTAAGTCTTAGCTTATTTTTATTTTACTGGATTACATATACATATCTACTTTGACTGCACACTCTTTCCTTTCAAGGATGGACTTCAGGCTTCGATGATAACTGCTGGACAGTGATAGCTCCTTTGCAGCCTGTGTAGTGTATTAGATGGGACTGTTTTGCTCAGGGTCAGCAGAAGAGGAGGAGTAGAGATGGATATTTAATTTGAATATACACTCTTGGTACTTTCAAGGATGGATTTCAGGCTTGGGTGATAGTTGCTGGACAGTGTTAGTTTCTGTGCATCCTGCATAGTGTGTTAGCTGGGACTGATTTGGTCAGGGTCAGCAGAAGAAGAGCAGAGATAGTGATTTGCTCTGACTAGAGTCCAGGGGTTCCAGAAAAGGAATTCAAAATCATCTTGGGGTGCTCCAACACTTACATTGATTAATCAGGTCAAAAAGATGCTACATAAACTAAAATCTACCTCATTAGCACCAGCAAATATACTATCAGAATACCTATGATCAGCAATCAAAACCATAAAAATAATCAGATCAGCAATGAAAACATACCTTAGAGCTTATCTTAAAAAAATCCTGTTTTGATTTGTGATTGATTGTTCAGTAGCCTGGTAAGAGAATGCTTATATTTGATTTTTTTTACTACTGTTTCACTGTCTGTAGGAAGGAAGGGATAGCTTGTAGACAAGAAGATTTACTTTGATTTATATTTTGTTGTTTTACCTTTAATTTTCACTCTTTATTGCTAGAAAGGGATAGGTTTTAGACAGGCAAACTCTAGGCATCCCAAGAGACATAGTCAGCAATAAAATCATACAGATTGCAGACAGGACAATCCAGGCCTATCTAAACAATCCTGTCTTGGTTTGTGATTTATTGATCTTTACTGTTAAAAAGAGGTGTGACTGTGAAGCTACTGAAATTCCTGCTTTTGTATGACTTTCACAACTCATACGGTCAGAGCAGTAACTTTACTGTACTTAATTTAATATTTAGTCGGATATTATTTGTGTGATTTTTTTCATAGATTCTCTTTCTCATAGATGCTCTTTGAATTCTTTAGAAACTGATTTTGATTTTTTCTTTTCTTTTAGAATTCTTTATTCATTTGCAACTGAGTGTGGATTCCTTAATGCTATGCTATGCATATTTAAATGTAACACTTGATAACACTGGTGATTTTTGTTCCTCATATCAAAAGCTGGATAATTTGCTTACCATTATTAGTAGTAAATCTAGACTTACTGATGATTGCACTTGAGCAAAAAAACAAAGCTTGGGGAACTGTTGTTACATATATTAACGAGTGGACTGATGAGATAAATAAATATTGGGCAAAGAGCAAATAGAACACATTTAGGAATGGATGTGTCTATTTTCTGTAAAGATCACTCATCCCCTATTAAACAACATAATCCCACTGACAACTTTGGAATTCTGAAAACAAGTATTCAGCAATATGAGCATTTAGAGTATATAGAAGAAAGTAAAAAAGAAAGAAAGGAAGTTTACAACAACTAATAAGGAAGAAAAAGAAACTGGTAAATGTCAATCTGCAAAGATAATACTAACTAAAATAGACACTGCTTTGTTATGTAACACACAGATTACAGGGAATGATAACATTTTTCTATCAGAAAACCTTCAGTCTACAGAAAAAGGCATACTTTTTCAAAAGAGAAGGTAGAACAAAAGAGGAAAGGGAGAGTTGAAAAGGAAGAAATCAAAGCTGAACGTGGAATGACTAAAGAACATTACTTTAAGAAAAAGGAGGAGAAAAACAGACTTTGACAACATGGCTCAAGCTGTGGATATACAAAACCAGCTGGATGAGAATTGTATGCTTGCAAATGCAATAAGCAATTAAAACAGTGGGATTAATAAGACTAATAGTGGTGAAGATCATTCCTTTGTAACAATTGATATTACTGAACTAGAAGTTGAAGATTCTTCAGATCTGCTCAGAAAAGATATTCTTGTAATTGGAGATTCAGTTATTAGAGGAAGTGATACTTAACATTTGCAGAGAAGATAATGAACATTGAATATGCTTGTCAGGAGCAAAAATAAATATGTGAGGCAGGCCTTAGAATGCCTTAATGTAAGCAAGTATGATCTGTTTTTATTCATGTCAGTACAAATGATCTTATCTGCAAGGACTCTCTGACTGTTAACTAGGGAACTTGCAGTACTCTTAGCATAGTTTCTATGGGTGTTAGGATGTATTTTATACAAATCATATATAGAAAGGGGAGTCAGATCATGTGAATGAAAATATTTTTGGGGTAAATCCCTACATAAAAAATGTCCTATTTTACAAAATGGAAATGTGTACATATTCAAGCCCAATTTGGGGCACACGTGTTCAGACAGGATGGTGTGGACTTGTCAAGATCATCAGGGAAGAGAATTTTTGCCGCATAAATGATGCATCATTTGACTAACACATGGCAGTAATTTTGCCATGTAGAAAATTTAACAGTTCACAGAAAGCAACATTTGATGCATCTCTGATGGTTGTTATTGCTAGGAACATTAATAGTAATTTTTTTTTTTTATTGGAAAATTTACTATGTTCACACAAGACTGATATTGCTATTGTTTGTGAAACATGGTTAAAGAACAATTACCGCAAAACAGTTCTGTAAGAGTATAAAAGTTTTTACTGTAACAGACAGTCTAACAAAAATTCAGTTGGAGGTGATATAATAAGGACTACAGATAGTTATGAGACCTGGGGTTATTATATATCACAATTGTTGGAGTGTATAGACCACCAAAGTCACGTGTTGATGACGTGGAGGAATTCATACATTTCTGGCATGAAACACAAGAGGGAAGAATAAAAGTGGTTGGGGACTTAAATTTACCAGAAACTGAATGGAATAATATTAATTCAACAACATCAGTAAGGAAATTATTCACAATGTGTGTTCAGGAGCAACAATTGTTTCAAATTCTAAAAAAGCCTATCAGAACAGAACATACTAGACATTGTTTGCGTACTTAAAAAAAAATGCTGCTGCTTTATGTCAAGTTTTACCACAATTGATATGCAACAATCATGATTTTATAAAGGTAAATTTGTTGCTAGATAATTCTGCCAAACTGAAATCTAAACCAGTGCACTAAAGATTAATAACAGATTATATGGAAGCAAAACAATCACTATGTAAAACTAATTAGAGTGATGTTTTGAGTGGAAAAACTACAGAAGGAATGTTGAAAGATTTGAAAGAGATTTGTTTGAATGCAAAAAATAAAAAAAATGTTTAACATCAGGATCTAGGCACACAAAGTCAGGAAGATATATATCCATAAGAACAAGATACTTGATTAAAATGAGAGACAAAAATTCTAAGAAATGGAAAAGAGGGTGAACTACAACTTTGACAACTGAAATGAACAAGCTAGTCATAAAAATTAAACACTGTGAGACAAGATCACAAAAACTTTGAAGAAAATTTATATAACAATATTGGGCATAATAGGAAACCATTTTATAGATACATGAGATGTGGAAGACGTAAAGACATACCAATCGATAAACTGTGTGTAGATTCTAAAATTTATTCTCAGACAAAATAAATTATAAATATATTTACAAAATCTTATGCAAAGCAGTTTGGCTCCACAAAGGGGTGATAAATTGTACTAGTGACATCCAAGTAATTTCAGATACTGAAATCAAATTAGATTAAACTGAAAAAGAACTATGCAAACTGGATCCAAACAAAGCAGAGGGAAAAGATGTAATTAGTAATAATGACCTGAGAATGCTTTACAGTGCCATTATATCTATTACTTACTAGGCCATATACATATGGTGAGTTTTCTCAAGATTGGAGAAATGTACTTGTTAAAGCTGTTTTTAAGTGATAGGGGAGTGAGATAAACACAGAACCATAAGGACCCCTAAGTTTACTTTCTTTTTGTGTAAAAATAATGGAGATGTTAATATTGGATAAGTTATTGTCAGAAATTGAAATTGTGGGGCTTAAAAACATTTATCAGCACACATATATTGAACATAGATCTACTACCACCTGTAACATGCTGTTTTATAACAATATAATAAAAACAATAAATGAAAAATTGTGCTGTGCTTTAATTTATATATACTTAACTTGATCATTTGACAGTGTCATACACAAAACACTGATCAATAAATTAGAACAACTAGGTAATGATGAACTCTTGATAAGATGAATAGCTTCATGGCTTGCAAATAGGATATGGCAAGTATCATACAGCAATTGGACAGGTGAAATTTGAGATTACAGTCGGTGTCCCACAGGGCTCTGTCTTAGGCCCATACTTGTTTAGATTATATCTTTCAGACCCGTTTTTTTTCATCTGAGGTGTTCTACAGTCTGTATGCAGATGACAAGAAATTGGGTAAACTGATTACATGTGGTACAGTTAGGGCATGTATCCAAAAGAACTTGACTAAATTGACCTTTTGGGCACAGGAGAATAATATGCTGATAAATACATCAAAAACAAGCATATGAGATTTGGGAGACATAAATTGAAAGGTGAATATTTAATACAACTTACAATGATTGAAACTGTAGATTCATTTAAGGAAAGAGCTATATGTGTAAATCCAGCTTTGAGCTTTTCTAATCATATCAACCAATTGGTTAATGGTATGGTAGTTATAGAACTATAGGTTTTATAAAAAGATTTATAAAGTTAAGGAAATTGGAAATGATGAAGTCATTGTTAGTTACAGTAGACCCAAACTTGAGTATGGAATATCAATATGGAAACCTTTTAAGAAAACAAGCATGAGTAAACTGGAAAGCGTACAGCAGAAATATACCAAGAACATCCATGCATGTGAAATGTTGAGTTATTATGAAAGACTTAGATATCTGACCTTATACAGTATCTTATACAGATATTTAAGAGGAGATCTTATTCAGGTATATAGGGCATTTAGAGTCAACTACTATTTTTGGCGGGTTATAACTTGAAGTGTTTTTATAAGTGCCATTTTATTTTAAACAAAGCTAAGATGTAATATGTTAATTAGAGGCACTTATTAGTAGTCACATGACTATAACATATTTAAATGACCATTGTATGTAAAATGACTTTGAAGAAATCCTGTGACCAGGAAGGGTGAAAGTGCTTAGTCCAAATGGTTTTAATTGCATTTTAATACCAAGTGTCTTGTTTTACACCTGGCGGTAGCATTTTTTTTTTTTTTTGAGTGTGTGCACTCCTATGGAGTGGTTTTAGCAGTAGTTAACATTGTTGCCTCACAGCAAGAGATTCTCCAGTTTGATTCTCGGCTGGGATGCCTTCTCTGCAGAGTCTGCATGTCCTCCCTGTGGTCGTGTGGGTTTCCTCCATATGCTCCAATTTTCCTCCTACATTTCAAAGACATGTGTCTGGAGCATTTCTCCCCTGGCCTCCACTGAAAATATGCTGTGTCCTAGTCAGACTTTCCTGGTCAACAAATGATAAATAAATAAATTAATTAATTAAATAAATATTTGCACAAATTAAATAGTTAAACAAGTAGAGACCTATAGCTATGCTGCCTCTACTCTCCAAAATTCTCGACAAATGTGACAATAATTAACTGTAAGAACATCTGACTAAAAAGAAGATGGTGTTATACACTCAACATGGATTTCATCTTGGACACAGCATAGAGACATTATTGTTGACATTCTTAAATGAGGTCAACAAATAATCAAAATTGTATGTACATATTTAATATCTTCTTCTAGAGGTGTCAAAAGTTACCATATCATACCAACTCCTCATTGACAGACTAGTCAATTTGGATGTAGGTTGTCAAACAATATTATGGTTTAACAGCTATGTTAGTAATTGCTTACAGTCTGTTAAATATCAAAATATCTTCCCTTCCTTTAAAGGAAATACGATTAAGTACAATGCCATTGATATTCCATAGAGGTCTGAACTAGGCCCTTTGCTCTTTAATATCTCTGTTAGCAGCATTAATAATGCGATTTAAAATGCTGCATTAGTAAACTATACAGTTGATTCTACATTAATATATGCTGCCAAATCCAGCAAGAACTTCAAATAATTAATTCATATAGCTTCTTAGTCCTAGCTTCATGATTGACTAATTCTCATCTAATAAATGCTAAAAAGGATCATTTTTACACCTGGTAATACATGCATGGAACCACTAAACTTAGTACAACACCATGAAAAAATACCTCTATAAAGCAAACTACATCCACTAAATAGCTATGAATAATCATTGTCCAGTATCTACAGTTTGATAAATATGTTTTTTATATTGTCAGTAAAACTAATAAAAATTAGAGATGTTATACAAATCTAAAACATGCCTTACTAACTCAACACTATTCAACACTATTCACAACACTGCTACTTCTTTAATCTTAAAAAAAAATCAACAAACTTGAAAAATTCTATAATAAAGTTGCCAAATTTTCAACATATGACCCTAATAAATCATATAATTTTGCAACAGAAATTGAACTATTTTGGGTGGAATTATAAAATTCAGTAACATTCTTTACAAATCTAGTAAATTCCCAGCCTTATCCAACCTACCATTTAAAAAACAGTTGCATGTTGTAAAATCCAACAACCAATATGGGGATAGTCTTTATTAAGTATTTGTAGGAAACTCTATTCTAGTGTACACAACTGGAGAGACAAATCCAAAGTCATTTGTCAATAAAATAAAGTTATATTTAACCAATAACTAAATGTATCCTTGTGTAACAGGAGAATATACACTTAATAAGCTTCCTTTACACTCTAACATAAAACTCTAAAATATATTAAATTCTGAACATGATAATTTTAAATTTCCACTTGATATTACTTAATCCCTTATACTTTAACTAAAAGTCTGTACTTTTAGTAAGTATCTTCCACCTATCAGTTCTGTATTTTCAATATTTTTTTCCACCTATCAGATCTTTGTATTTTGAATATCACCTGTCATTATTTACATTAGTTTAATTTCTTCTTTACAAACTCTTAGTGCTACTCTTATCAAATAATGAGTCATCATACAGCCTTTTGTTATATATATAGTCTAATACATTATTAACTAACCGTGTTTTGCCATCAAAATATTATATGTAGCTATATTAACTATTTATATACTATTGCTGTGTCTTGCTATCAATATATTATATATAAATAAATGAACTATTTATATACTAATGCTGTCATTCTTGCATTTGATGTATTGTCTCATTATTTATGATTACTTAAGTTTGCTTATTCTTTGTAAGGAGCCTTTTCCCTGAAACCTTGCTGTAAATAGACTATCAAGTTCTGTTGGGCCATCCCAGTTAATACATAAGTAAATCAATATAGAGAATTAGTGTACAGTACTAAAAACTGCTTAGTGTTGACAGTATGATTTGAGCCTTTAAGAATACATTTTACAGTGAATAACTATATGTTTATTTCAGTGCATTTATGAGTTTCTGTTCTTTTTTATGTTCTTTTCTCTTCTGCATCCACTTATCATTAAGTGCAATACCATAAATCTTAATTCCATTCATCCCCCATATTGGTATCCCCAGCATGGACCTGAGAGGTGATGGAAGAGACCATCATACAGTCAGCTGTAGAGGCTGTTAATGCCCATGCCTGTATTTCTAATGGCCCTAACTACACCCCTGGTGGCTGACATGGACTATTGCATCACAGTGAAGGTCTACTATGTCTACCCTGTGTGTTCATGCTTCCACGTACATATTAGTAAGGGTTACATTCACCAGCTTAATAGAACTACACTCACATTTCCTGGTCTTAAGCTGTTGCAATGTCTGCATGTGTCTGTATACTAGTGGCAGATAGGTAGACTAGAACAACCTCCTTTCCCAGGTTGGGCAAGCCTGTGCTGACCATTCATTCCCATCCTGTACCATCTGCCTTGTCCAGCAGCTGATCCATCATTTCAACTCAGGTCTTCTAAATCACAGTCAGGTGTATATCCCTCTACACTATGGAGTCAAGCATGGTATTTGTGATCTGAAAAGTAACTGTAGTATTTTATACATCTGATACATTTTGTATGGATTGTACATCTTCTGTACTTCATTGTGGTTTAACATACTATTTAATATTCATGAACTTATATATATTCATTATAAAGCTTTTTAGACCCTCGAATTGTTAATCATTTGGAAGAGCTGCCTGGACTTTTAATTCTTTGAATTATCATTGCTGGAGGGTTTTCAAAATTGATGGATTTATTAAATATTTTTAAAAAGAGTGCACATTTTGTAACTGTTTAATTCTTGGAAAAGGTATTTTTATAACCAAAATCACCTGAAAGATTTACCTTCCATTATAACTAATAACTTAGGATTAAGAATTTATTTTGTATTTGACCAATTTTATGGGAACTATGGAGAAATAGTAATACTTCTGTGAAGTGTTGCTTAAATGCAATCCAGTGTCTGTTTCTTTTTATACTGTTGTACAAAATGTGGCCAGCAGAAACACATATGTGAAATGCACTACATTTTAGCTACATTTTGTGAAATGAGGTACAAAGAAAGCAAGAATCACTGGATTGTGTTAATGAGTGCTTCATAGAAGTGCGACTTTTAGGCATACCTCCCATGTTTAACATTTGGTATTCAACAGTGACAGTTAAGAGGTGAGTCAGAGGACTACATAGTGCCAGGCCCAATGGCATTCACTTTCAGCATGATCGATATGTTTCAGGATACAACACCACATGGTGTACTACAGAACTTTGATAAAGGCTAGAACTGTGCATTTCTTAAAGCTGTACACAAGTTCATGCTCCTTTTTCAGAAGCAAAAGATTCCCACTTTATTGAGACAAATTGTGGCTTAGTACATATACTGATTTCTAAAAGATAGACATTGAAATTAAAAGATCTCTTTGTGATATTAAATTATTCAAAGTTTTCTCATATCATATTAAATTATTCAAAGTTTTCTAATATCATAATACAAAATACTTACTTTTTGTCAAGCATAAAGCCAAAACACTTTAGTAGAACAGTAACAAAAGTAATTCAACACTATTTAGATCAATTTGTAATAACTTTCTCCTTTTTACTAAAGTGCCTATTGTATATTATACTTTCTTTATTGTCTCTAGATATTTCTGTTAAATTCTATGTAAAACCGACACTGTACCTGTCAATGTTCTTGTTTTATTGGAGCTTTTCTCCCTGGGCCTCTGCTGAAAATGGGCTCACACCCAGACAGACTATCCTGGTCAACAAATGTAAAATAAAATAAATAAATAAGTCAGTTCTTCAGCAGAAATTAAGTCAAACATGTCTAAAAAAACAGCAACAGTTATTGCTTTAATGCTGAAAAATAAAAACAGAACTTCTTCTGACTGGCCTTATAATGAAAAAATGTATTTCAAAAGCTCATTAATGTCATGTGATAAAAACAATCAGCTATTGGAAGACAAAATAAATACGAAACAATGGAACCACATATAAATACATTCTTGATTAATGTAACCTATAATAAACTAGCATAGAATTTAATACATTTAAGTGACATTAAAATAATTCTGAGAGAATAGTGGTTAAGTAAATAAAATGGGTAACCAAAGACCTTAAAAAAGTAACATATTTAGCAACATTATAAAAGTTTGCAAAGTCATGATTGATGTTTAAACACCCTGCTTTTCAACACATTTTTAAAATTTTAAATTCCATTTAATGCTGGAGGTCTACAGGCATTTAAAAAACCTGCCAATGACATTTTTCTTTCTTATCAAGTAGATCCTCCAAACCTCCATCTCTATCATAAAGCTTTGTTCCTTCTAAAATATGCAACAGTATTTTTTAATTTGCACAAGTGACAGTGTACCTCTAAAGGCTACTGACGGCATTCTATTTTTCTTTTTGATGGTATGTGTTCAGAAATCCTTTTGGATAATTTTTATACTAGATCTTTCCATATAAAATTGAGCACAATTTAAACACGCTGCTATGTATATTACACTTTTGGAATTGTAAGTGTAATGCCCTCTTGGGCCATAAGTTATGCCCTGGAAAGAATTAAATAATGTGGATTATTAGTGACACAGCTACAATATTTTCGTAAGTTCTAACTATACATTCAATGTGTTTTAGTTGTGAATAGATGGTTTTCTCTAATTTTAGATATCATCTCTAGAAATTCTTAAGCTTTTAATTTTGTGCCTTATGTAATATCTGTAACCATGCTTCAGTCAGGGCTTTCAGTTTCAAGAGCATAATTTTTAACACTGGTGTGCTTTTGGACTTTTATTTAATAAACCGGCTTTTGATCAACTCCGGATTCACTCCTTCTGCACTTTGTTGAGTTAATAGTTGTTTTTGTGCAGAGTTCACAGTATACTTCACGTTCCATAATTTTTAACATGCCCTTTCAGAGTTAGAAGCATGTTTGCGCTTTGCAAAGGTTAAGAAAGTGTTTCTCTGTTGGATGTTACCCCGTATTACCTTTGCAAATTTTTTTTCTGGAAACCTGTTATCAGGAACATGCTTGAAAGACAGCAAATTTCATCCACAATAACAATGTCATGAATCTTGAAGCTCTAATGAGTTGTCCCTTAATAATATTTTTGTTGAATATGTTGGGTGCATTCTGGAGAAATTGAGGTATACACTGCTGCTGCCATCCTTTCTAAACAAGCTGAAATTTAACCTGTATTGTTCTAAGATTTTTATAATACCAATATTTAAAAAAGTAATGTGCATCTCATTAACATTCAAGGTAAATTCAAAAAGCTGTTTTTTTCTGCTAATACAGTGTACATAATTGTCAAATGTTTCAGCAATAACTCATCATACAAGAAAAATATCTTCAGTAAATACATAGTCAATGTTTAGTCTGATCCCACAAGGGCCAATTATAAACATTTTTTTCTTCCCAAATGGAAATTAGCAAATTGGGGAAAAAATGGGGACACTGTCTGCCCCTTTTACAACTGCACTGGTTCAATAGGAGCAATTCTCTTAATAATTGATAAAGACAAATTTTTCTTTAAATTCATGTCTAGCCCACAACAATCTGAATGCAAACCCATTGTCCACTGTCACTACATTCAACCAGTATCTCTCTAATATACTGAATATTGAGTTTTTTCTTTTTAGCTATCATATTATGTAAGGAAGCAATGTCTGGGCTATCTAACAAGTCTTTCTTTATTACTAATAAAATCAGTGGAAAATAAAGTGAAATACAAACTTTCCCTCTCAACAGTTTTTAGTTTATGAGAAAAACCAAAAAATAAGTGGTTAAGGTAAACTGTGCTTCCAAAATCCAGTCAAATAGCATAAAAACACTGGAAGCAACAGACCAAGGCTGTGAAATAAAAAATACAAAAATGTATTTCCACAATAAACAAACGGTGAGCACTTTCATGGACCAAGCCACTTCATCAGACGTCTTGTCTGATGAAGTGACTTGGTCCACGAAAGCGCTCACTGTTTGTTTATTGTGGAAATAAATTTTTGTATTTTTTATTTTGCAGCCTTGGTCTGTTGCTTCCAGTGTTTTTATGCTAGTTTTTAGTTTATGTTCCACAAAAATGGCCAGTGGTTCTGTTTTTAGAACCACTGGCCATCAATGTAGATTTCAGGTGTGCATTAAAAATTCATTTGTGCACTGTGTTCACAAAATAATTCCTAAATTAGGCGATTGAATAATAAGGTACCAGACAAACAATGATCAACATACCCTTTCTCAATGATATAGTCAAATCCCTTGAAAATGTTTTTAATTTGAATAAGACTAGTCCCTTTGTAATATCAATTATCTGCTGATGTAGGGCTCATCTTGTCTTCGTACCTTGAATTGTCTATATGTACCATACTTTTAGTACTAAGGATGCCAGCAGTGGATTGCACCATCCAGAAACTCTGTCATACTAGTGTGCCTAGCCATGCCAAGTAAACCTTCTTCATTTGTAAAAAATTAAGTAACCCGTATCTCCAGGTGACCTGTACCTAAGTTCCCCAACTATCTCCAAATATTTATTGATCCCAGTAGATCACTATCATCTCCTTATCTTTACTGTTTCTCAAATCAGCTTCTCTAGGGATTCATAACCTACTGCAAACATCAGGTGTTAAAAAGTTGATCAGGTCCTCTCCTTGATTACTAGAAGATTATGTAACATTGCCATAGCCTACTTCATAACAGAAGGTATTTCTACCCTTCTTCAATGATGCATTCAAAAAGAATATCTGTCAAAACTGTTCATATTTCTTGTGGTCTGCCTTACTACCTTTTTTATTTAGCATCATAAATACAGAGCATGTATGTTGCTTTTAGTTCTACAGCCTATTGAATGGGTACATGTAAACCTCCCAGCTCCATTGGAAGTATCAGGTTATTTCATGACACTTCAGGTTTACCACCATCCCAAAAGAATCTTCTATCATATTCTTGACTGATTAAAATTAAATAAATAACTGGAATGTCTAACAACAAAGAGAATACAAAGAAGTTTTTGTACCCTCCAATACAGTTTTAGTCCAATCATTTTCACGTTTGAAAATCACGTATCAATGGTTTCTTCACTTCTTCATATGTGTTACCAATTCCCCAGTCAGATTTATAAACACTTACATATTCTGCCTACAATAAATAAACATAATTATGCATGCAATTCAAATGTCAAAGGGGAATTAGATGCATCAGTGCTGCTTTAGTTTTACCTTTTTACCCATTAACCATGCAATTTGCAATCTTTATCGCGCAGCCAGAACAATATCTCAATATCTTTCTCAGGGTCAGACAAGTACATCAACACATCATCTGCAAATACTTAAACCTTTACCTTTTTTGGTTATTATGTATCCCCTCAGACTGAAACTTGAGGTGAAAAGCTCTGAACATAGCACAAACAGAATAAATGACACAGATACCCTTGCCTTCTGCTTCTAAACATTATAAAAGGCATGGCTAAGCCAGCGTGACTCTGGCAGCCTCAGTTATTCAACAGGTGGTGTAGAAGACTGTAGGTTCTATTCTCTCACCAGATAGTTGGATTAGTAAAACTGGCACTGCAGTGCAGCATAAGGGGGATGCTGCAGTCCTGAGTCTGGTGCCCTTTGGATACGATGTTAAACTCTGGCCTCATCCTTTTTTTAATTTCTCCAAATTTTTTGGGTTTCTAATACCATGATGGGAATGGATGCCATTCCTAAGTTGAAGTACGATTAAAGTTCATGAAATTAGTATTGTTTCAATTTCTGATGTCAGCCAAAAGAGCTGTCCGCAGCACCCAGTAATGACTCCTGCAATTTGTATGGAGATGCATGTACTGGTAGCATATTTAAATAGGATTGTAGATTCTTTTTTATAAGACCCATTGCTCCTACTAATACTGGAACTATCTGGGTATCTTTCTTCCACATTGCTCTTGTTTCTGCTTGCAAATCCTGATATTTTTTGACTTTGTGTCTCTCTTTACATGGGACACTGTAGTCACTGGGTGTGGCAATTTCAATGATCAATGCTACTTTTGTCTTCTTTTCCTGAACCACTATATCTGGTTTTCTAGCATCTATCTTTTGAACTGTTGATAATGGGTGATCCCATATGATGTAGGCTTCATCATTTTCTATGATGCTATGTGGCTCATATTTCCATTGTGTTGACCCCATGTGCCTGACTTGGTGGTAAATTAGGTGGATGTAAAAGATCCCAAAGTGCCTATCAAAAATAATAAGGGGAATTCCTTGGTGTCCTGGGCAAATTTCCCCTATTTAGTATGACTACCACCTTGGGTCTCCACTGAAAAGAGCCCTTTGGACTAGTGGGACTACCCGGTCAACAAAGTGTAAATAAAATAAAATAAAATAAACATAACTTTAGCTTTGGAAGCCATATAAATAGCTACAATCAAATCAACAGTGTTTGAAAAAAAAAGCCTACTGTGCAACCATACTCAGTGCTATCAGTGTTTCTCATCACAACTGGGTAGCTTTCAGCAAAATGTCAATCTTCCTCCCACAAATCCACAATGATCATTGTTAACTAACTGTGGACTACCTTTTGCCACCCTATAAAAAGAAGTGCCATAAACAACTTATAATAATAATTTATCACTGATATGGGTCTGTAACAAAATAACAATCAGTGGTACATTCACTTTTTTAATATCTCTGTCACCCCTGCCATTTTCTAAGATAAGGGAACCTCTCTAGATTCCTTTTCTATGATAAAGGAATCTCTGTAGATTACAATACTGCATTAAGAAGTTGAACAAATCCTGGTATTACTCTATGGTCCTGTGATCCAAAGATATAAAGCCCTTACTATACCCCAGATAATCCATGTCTGATTAGCAGCACAGGAGCTGAAAGGACCACAGGAGGAAGTTGGGAGTGAGCAGCCAGTGTTGGCTTGACCATCCTGGGGGCAGGAGGCAGCTCAGACTTACCACAGTAAAGTTTTATTATGATCCTGGTGAGCTCTATGCTGCGTAAGTGGTCTATTGTTTAGCCAGGAGGTTGTACATACATGGAAATATATATGTGTATCTCCTGAAGGGAGCAACTGTGAAGCTTGTAAATGTGCTGTGGGGTAGGGGGAATTACGGCACTGTCTTTGGCAGCAGTATAATACTACACCAGCATCCCTGATCTCCTCACTGGCCCTAGACATGGGTCAGGTAAGGTCTTGGGGAGGATAAGGTAAGTATATTTGTTCAATAGACTTGGTGAACAGAAAGAGGAGTTGGTGGCAGCTGATAGTCAGTTGTAGGGAGGAAAACATTCCTGGTATTACTTTTTAATGAATAGTCCAACATTCTGTTGGCACGCCATCATTATCTAGGGTTTCTCTCTAGTTTGTCCCTTATAACCCTCTAATTGTTCCTTCATAGTACAACATCAAACTTGCCTCTTAATATTGGCACATCTTGACAAGCTCCAATACTGTAAAACATCTCTGATCTCATACTTATATTCCCCCTATTGTTGTATGCCTGATACAGACACTTACAATACCGGTGAAAGAACTCTGTTATCATCACTGGATCCCTAGTAATATGGTATTCCTCTTTATTTTAGAAAATTTGCAACAATCATTTGAATTCTCAGTTGTTTCTTCCTTACTTCCAATGTTTTCTGGTAGACAAGTCAACTGCAGAAATACTTATCTTTTAAGGAATCACAAATAAATTGATATTGTTTTAGCTGGCAATCTGGCTACCTCTTGTTTCATGTTTTCCCTCTCTCTCTACATTGTTTGATTTCCATCATGAAATGTATTTTGCAACTCTACTAGCTGATCCCTTTAAGTTCTCACATAAACTCCATATTTATTAATAATCTGGTGAGTATAATTTCTCACTTCAGTTTTAAGCTTTACATTAATCTGGTGTAATTTCACCATAACGGTCTGCTGGTCATGTGGCAATGGAGTTACATTATTCTTTATTAATAAATACTTACATAAATCAACAAATACCCCTTACTTTAAATAAAATGTAGGGAAATGTCAGAGTCATTCCAGACAAGATGGTACCAATGTATGCTAAAAACTCTACGAGGGTTGCATAATCTGAAACCACTGTTGGATAAAACTTTACTTCACCATCTAAAAATATATATTCAATGGTTATATACAGGTCTTACCAATGGATGACCTAGATTTATATCTACTATAGAAATATTTATGCTGGGTGAGATGCCCCACCACTGGACCTGTATCACGGAGCCTTAGTCCTCACCACTGGTACCAGTGAGTGATGTACACTGGGAGGATGACAAGGACACACACATTATTTCCATATGCAATTCTCTGCATCAAGTGCAGTTTCCCTTAAGAACACACAGACAGTCTGGGGCTGGTTTCTCCCTCTTTCTCCAGATCCCCAATAAGACTCCCTACTGACACAGCTATAGAGTCGAGTCCTTAGCCAGGATTCCAAGCCAAGTCCTCCAACCCTCTCTCTGTCCAACCAGTGCTTCGTGTCCCTGCCTAAGTAGCTGACACACACACACTCTGGGAGGTTTGTTTTACACACACACACACACACACACACACACACACACACACACACACACACACGCACACACACACACACACACACACACACACACACACACACACACACACACACACACACACATGCACACACACCTGGGAAAGGCTGGCACAGGTTTACTAGCTATGCGCCCTTCTGCCCAGACTATACGATAGTTATCACTGCCACCAGAACCCCTTATCAGCTACTTTAAGGCCCTTAACAAAGGGTGTCCAATCTTACTGTGTAATGTTACTATTAATGCAAATGGTAGTTTGACCAAGAGCAAGGCAATTAGGAGTGGCCCACACATGTCACCAAATAAATATGTAAGTACTTTCAGAACTTAAGTAGCTCTACAAAGATCAGCCACAATGAAAGGTTTAAATATATTTAATAATAAATAATAAAAGATCAAGAAAATACTCAGTATATATTTACAATGACATCACAGCTCAAAATGTGAGCTCAAAATCACAGGAGTATTTAAAACAACATTGCAGGACAGTCTCAAATAAATAAAGAAAAACATTTAAACTATACTTTGCTATATTCCTGACTATATCTAAGATAATTACTATACCCTAGTTAACTTACTTATAGAGCAAGGCAGATGTGGTGAATGGATATTCTCTAGTTGTTGTAGTCAGGTCAAAGACAGAATACAGAATGCTATATATTTCTCTCAGAAAGTTCTCAAATTAATATCTCAAATATTACTGCTGGGATAACTTACAGAATGACATTATGGCTTGTTCCCAGGCTCCAAAACAACCATTGGTGGCAGCTGGTAGCATTTAGCATTTGCCTGTGAAAATACATATACCTCAGATCTATGGCAAAGACTGGAAGTCATAAACCAATAAAACAAGACAATACAGAAAGCGTCTCAGCACATTGTGTCACCTTGCTGCCATAAAGTAATTTTGTTTCAGCTATTTTTCTGAAGTTTATTAGACTGATGTTAACATCCTGTATCCCAGTTTCCACTGTTAAAATATATACATTTACAAAGTTACAATAGTGCATGTACATTTCTGTTCTTTTCCAGAAGAGTACACTGTGGTTACAAAACAAAGAGCACTTTGCAAATACCTTCAAGCAGTTTGATATACACATGGCATGCAGTTCTAACCCATTTGTAACATAAGCATCTTATATGATTCATGTTGATATTCACAAATAACATATAATTATTTACAAAATTCCAGATAGCTGTACTGGCAGTATCTCCTTTCATGACACTGGGTAGATTCTAACTTATTATCAAAGACCAGATGTATGGCCAATAGATCTAACATGGGTTCCAGCAACATTCTCCATAGTTTGTATTCAGTAAGGTCTAGGACTTCCCCTGACCTATGCAGCACTTGCTATTATATTACAGTCTCCTAAATATTCTACTATTTCATACTGAAAAATAGTCATCTCCTTCATGATTCATCTAAAATCTGTGTATGCTCTTCCTGGAGGCAAATAAACACTATCTATAGTAACACGAGTTGCCCAAATGTATCTTTTTACTCCAAAATTAGTGACCATATTTTTTAAGATTAGCAATGCTTTTTTGTTCCAGTAAAGGTGGGCACTATTTCACAAGACAAATAACCTCTTATCAACGCATCGTCTTCATCATCTAAATGTAGCTGTTTTAATGCAACTATCTGAGGTTCAGGTCTTCCTAGCTAAATAAATGTTTTATTTTTTGTGGCTGGATTGGTTAATTCCTTAACAATCTATCTTATAAAACATTTCCACAGCTATATAAAATGTTCCTCCTGAAGCTACTTCTTTGAGCATCAGACTCAAAAAGAGGCTCAGTTTGAATATCTTTCTGTTGAAGCAAGCAGTATCTTGTGCATACCCATAAAGTTAACTGAAACAGTTTTCCTGTCTTTTGGATCCAGAAAAAAAATAGAAACTACAAACCAACCTTTTAAACTATTTACAGTAAAAACACCTGAAAAAACAATCTTAAATATACAGAAGAATGTAATACAGTTATGATAAAAGAAACTTTTGGTTCCCTTAGCCCCACAGATAAAATATATCTACACTGTTAACCATTGACAACCAAATACATAAATTCACTAGGTGTCCCAGGTATCCCCAGTCACTCCTTCATTTTCATTAGAAGTTTAAATCATATTTTACTGAATCCTTATTAATATTCTAACATTAATCTTCTTGCAAAACTCCACAAGTGATCATAACCTGGCTTTAATACTACATCCAACTCCAGAATTTCCCAAAGAAAATCAAAGGTAGCCCAGGTCTCACAAACAAAACTTGAATGGATTTGCAATTCCCCAAATTAATAATACTTGTAACCAAATCCAAACACTGTATCAGAATGCTAGAAAATGCAGGCATGACAGATGCTTAATTCAAATAATAATTTAGTGACTGAAATGTAATGCTTTTGTCCAACAACTCTAAACTACAATTAAAAACTAATACATCACCGCTTAAAATAAAACATTAGCCAGTCATTTGTCTGTTCTATTCACATGGTCTAAAATTATCTAATTTTTCCAAACATCTAAAGAACACTTTATATAATACATCATAAAACATAAAATACTGAACAACAACAACACAAAACAAAGTTCAACTATTCGTAAACTTTCAAAAAACATAAAAAATGAACGTTAAATATAATTAATGTTCTTAGAAAAACAGCTCTTGCTGAGTGACTTCATAACTGTATCATTATATTCATCATTAGACATATTTAAAATCATATAACATTTTATAATATAATATGTTAATTATCACAAACAAAACTGGAGATTAACAGGAGCTTCCTGCCACCAATTAACCTTCAATATAATCAAATTTTCTACTTGCATCAAATCCTTTGTTATAAATTATTTCACGACTGCAATATTTTCTAATAACTTTTACATTATTGTATTACAATGCCACCCTGAAGGGCATTATTGCATCTAGAAAGTGGGTTGTCTGTTAAGTTGTTTTGCATGTGCTTTATTATTAGTATATGACATTTTTAATATTATTATTTTTTTAGTATTTTTGATGTAAAATAATTCCACCACCTAATGTCTGAAAGTTGGCATAGGAAATATAGTGTTTGGAGGAAGTGTTTTATATCAAAAATACGAAAGTTATACAAGTGCCATGCAGATGCGCACACACACAAACACACACACACACACACACACACACACACACACACACACACACACACACACACACACACACACACACACACACACAAGATTTTACAAGCTGTAACCTTTTGTTCTTGATGTTTTGAATCTGATGTGGTGGCTATGAGATAGAACAGCACATGGTTTTCACAGTAGTTGTGAAGTTTTTGTGTTCTTGTGCTCATCATTCTCACAGCAACCAGTACGACTCTTAGTAAATGCTGTTGCTGCACTTCTGATAGTTCTGTTGGTTTTCTGCTTGCTAGCAGTCACTATAAAAAAACAGAACTTGAGTGAAAATGTGCACAATTAACAAGTTAACCTTTAGCTGTCTTCTGCTCACACTTTGATAAATGGTTATGTTTTTTTTAAGTAATCATGAGTAAAAAAAGTCATTGCCAGAGTACGCTTATTTCTGATTTCCTAGGAAGAAAAGCATTCAGTTTTATACCAGTCATGGCTTTTTCTGCGGGCAGAACTAGTGCTGGAATGTGCAAACAGAAGGCACACTTTTCCATCATCTGCGTTTATTTTAAAGTCTGGTTTTGTTTTTTTAAAGGCCTGGTTAGAGAATGGAAGACAAAAGACAGCTGGAAGAAAATGTTTAGATATGGAGTCATGGAGAACAAATTTTGAGCTAATGTAAACATTTAATAACATGTATTCAAGACACACACACACACACACACACACACACACACACACACACACACACACACACACACACACACACATAGATACAGGACACAGACACCCAGGCTCACACACATATACAGAGAAACTTACATAAACACACACATACGTGACACACAGGCACACACACACACACACACACACACACACACACACACACACACACACACACACACACACACACACATACATACACAGATTTGCATGCCAATAATTTATTTGTGCTTTATGTGTCAATTCGTTTTTTTTGGCTGCATCAAAATAGATGAGCATACAAACTTCAGGCTTCCCCCCAAGGCTTCTCTCATACAATGTGGAGGAAAACTTCCTTGAGTGTTAGTATCTTGCAGAAAAAAACAAAAATGGCATACGACTGAATGCCTTTCTTCATAGGAGATCACTGCTGGTGCAATTTCTAAGTGTGAACTGGCAATGATTCCTTTTCTTGGAAAGATTTCTCCCTTCTTTGAATTAGTGTGACTGTAGAGTTGGTATATACAAGTTCCAGGGCTATGGGGATGCTTTCCACCTACAAAAAACAAGAAAAAAGGAGTTTTTCACCTTTTTGGTTTTTGGAAATTTTTTTTGTTCTCTTGAAGCATCGACTTTCAGGAAGTTGGTGTTTCATAGTAGAGCCCAAACTTCACAGTAGTTGGTATGCCTGTGTTTGTTTGAATCACAGCAGCCACTACAGTTCCTTGCATCTGTTGCTGCTACATTAATTTTGTAAAGGTCTACTTTTTTGTGTTATCTCACTATGGCTTATAGGTTTATAGGTTCATAGGAGATTACTAGGCTAATGGTCAAGAGCCCTTAGAAGCCTAGCCATATTTAATCTGAGTTTCCCAGTTTTCAATGACTAGGTGAATGAAGTTCACAGAGGTATGAGCCTGTGCTATGGTATGTAATATTGACTGCCTTTGCCCATGAGGGACATGGGCACCACCCCAGGAGTAAATTTATGATTACCATCCACTGATCTAGGTTGTGCTTGAAGAAAGTCAGGGAAGGGCTTTGTTTCACTTGAATGGGAAGTTTGTTCCAGAGAAGGGGTAGTCTCTGAGAGATGTATCTATCTCTCCAACATGATTTATTTATGTCAGAGACTATGTTAAGACCCCTGGAATGAGTGACCCTAGTGCAATTTGATTTATGAATGTGTAACATTTCCATCAGGGCTGGATTAGAGACTGTCCTGTAGGCCAGGCACATATTTTCCATAGTAGTGTGTAGGAGACAGAATACAGTGATAGGGCTTTTAATCTTTCCATGTTGGACTTGTTTTTTACACCCTGTATCTTCCTGGTGAGAAACCTCTGGGGTCATTCTAGCTGTTGCAGATGTCTGGTGAGGTGCATGCAAAAGGGTGCATTATACTCAATTACTGGTCTGTTGAGAGCCGAGTACAATTAAATTATAACATCCTTTGATCTGGATGCCATGCCCTTACTTATGAGTTGTGCTGCATAGAAGGACTTTCTCACCACTGTGAAGACACGGTGATTGAAGTTCAGATTGCTGTCAACCTGAGTACCCAGATCATGCACTACTGGGTCTGTCTTAGGGGGTGCTGTCTGTATTGTAATTAGCTGGGGTATTTGCTTCACTAAAGGGGCATTTTTTTTCATTTAGTTAAGTTCCATAGCTATGGCACAAATTATTTAACTGTGGTAATCCTTTCTGCAGTTTATCAGTATCATTTGTGATTCATTGATTGCTCCCAATTTGCAGTCATCCACGAACTTGGTCAGCCAAAGGTCCGCTACATTTGCATTGATGTCTGAGAAATGAATACTAAACAGGATAGGGACTAGTGTAGAACACTGTGGTACACTACTAGTGACTGGCCTCTTGCTAGAGGTGTATTCACCCACTTTGACAGTATGTGTCATGTCAGTGAGCCATTTGGCTATTCACTTGGTGATGTAAGGGTTTATGCCCAGTTGAGAGATTTACTCTGTAATACCCGAGTGGGGAATTGTGTCAAATGCCTTGGCCAGGTCAAGGTATGTAGTATGCATAGTCTTTCCCTCAAACATGACCTCGGTGACCTTCTTGAGGAAGTCAACCAGATTTAACAGACATGAGCTACCCTTAATGAATTCGAACTGTTTTGGATCCAGAGTCTGGAGATTACCTGTGTCCTTGTTGCTAAGGTCCATGATGATTCTTTGGATCTATATTAAAATCGTGAAACGGCATTACGTTGAACACCAGCACATAAAGACCAAACGCACTAAACCACGAATGGTCAAAACAGTGATTTATTTCCCTGGGAAAGAAATTGCTAGTACAAAACACACACACAAACACACACACACACACACTATTTAAAACATAACTAACGTGGGGGCTGTGCCCTCCCCTACCCCCCCAACTAAATATACCAACTTCGAGATCGCACTACAGTGGGGTAAAGGGCAATGCTACGGCTCAGGTCAAGCGATTGTTTTTCCCTGGGAAAAAAATCTCTGGCCTGAACCTTTGCTATTTTCAGACTTTGGTCTTTATGTGTAGTTGAAGAGGCGTTCCATGTAATGCCTCTACATGATTTTAACAGAGACCCGATTCTTTCCATGACCTTACAGATGAGGGTAGTTAGGCTTTTGCAGTGGGTTGGTTAATGGTCCCTCCTTGTGCAGAGAGATGACTGTTGCTGTCTTCCATTTTGCTGGAACGTAGCCTTTCTGGATGCTGTGGTTAAATAGGGATCCAAGTGGGTCTGCTAGGTCATATTATAAGTTATTCAAAAGGCAACTTAGGATGTTGTCAGGACCCATTGATACCATGTTTTTAGCCTTAGAGAGTGCAGTGATGACCTGCTGTCTTGAGATATTAGGCTGAGGAATGGTGGCATGTATACTTACGACCAATGGGAATGGGGACGGGGGGGGGGTGGAGAAGTTTGATCCACATCTGTCAGCTAGCAGGTTGGATATTTCCTCCGGTTGAGTATGGGTGGTACCATCCACAACCATTTTTATGCATTGCTGGGTATTCCCCTTTAAGATTTCTGGTATAGTTAAAAATACTTTCTGATTTTCCTTGGGTAGGGAGGCTATTTTTGCTTCATAATTTGCTTTTGAGGACTTGACCAGATCTCTGATTTGCTTGTTTAGACTAGTAAGGAATGTCTTCTTTTGCTGAGCCTGTTCCCCACTTACTTTTGGACAGTAGTTTCTTTCTTTTGTTGTATGTCTGTTTATACCAGGGGTCCACCAAAGTGGCTTATTTTTCTGGCAAGGCCTCAGTTTAATGTGGTTTGGTACTGCCGATTTTGTACAACTGCTTAGGTGGCTATACCAGGCATTATTGTACACTTGCATAGGATTCTTTGTTTTCTGGGTTTGAGGGAGCTTTGAAATTTTTTAAGGTGTCACTTAATAGGAGATAATTTGTCTTGGAGAAATTCTTTAGCATTTTAAAGTTTGATGCAGTATCTGGCCTTATATTTACTTCAAAGGAGACCATTTTTGTTGTCTGATCTTACAAAAGAGGACATTACATGGGAGAGGTCAATGCTCCTCCATGTTATTGAGTACTATGTCCAGGATATTTGAGCACCTAGTGGGTGTGCCAACCAGCTGTTCCATGCATTGACAAAGGCCAAGAACCTCTGAGCTTGGAAGTTAGTGGTAGTGTTTGTTCCTCAGTCAATGGTAGGATGGTTAAAATCACCCATACGTAAGGTATTGGGCTGCATGGTGAGTGACCCCAGTAAGTCCAAGTATGTGATATGTTTTTCCTGTTTCACGGTGGGGGATCAGTAACTAATAATGATGGGGTAGGGGATTTTCCCGATGGTTAGTTGGACAGTTAGTTAGTAGTTCAAGAGAGTCGGATTGTTTGACCACTCTTGAGGTGTACTTATCCTTTATGAAGATGGATACAACTCCTCCTTTGGTTATTTCTTCCTCAGTTGGTCATGTGAACATATGGAAGATGTTGTAGCTTTGCATGGTTGGGGTGCAGACTGAATGCTTTGAACCATGTCTCAGTGACTGCACAGACATCAGCATTTTCCAAGGAGAGGAGTGTTTCTAGGGAGTGCGGTTTCTTGTTTGGACTCCTGGCATTGAGCAGCAGTACTTTGAGCTTATTAAGAGATTTAATCTCTTCATGAAATACCATGATCAGGTGTACATTAATCATCCCATGCCAGGCAGAAGTAATCAAAAACAAGGTGTTTCATCTTTCATTTGATAAATAGTAGAATTATATTTAATAGGAAGCCTAATCCCTCCAGGATAAATTGTCTACAATGTAAACATAATGTCTACACATGCAGAAATGAGTATGCATAGAGGAATACATGGGAACAATTGTAAAAAAAAAATACATATATGTGCCAACAGTAATTAAGCAATGGTTGAAAAACTTAATTTTCTAAATGACTTGCTGTGGTGAGGGTTGCTATGGTAGTATGCTAAGCAGGGTAAATTAGACTTCTCTATCATCAGCAACAGTCTGTAGCACATCCTATGGGATCCCAGTGTATTCTCAGGCAAGCTGTGAGATAGTCCCTCTACACCTCCAATGAGAGGCACCCAGGGAATGTTAGATGCTCAAACATCCACAGCTAACTCTTTTCATCTCAGAGAAATAGTAGCTGAAATACTCCTGAGTTGCTGAGATCCTCTCTCCTTCAAAGAGACTTTGCACAACTGCCCTGTTAAGGAAGTTCATTTCTTCCACTTGAATCTTTGATCTTCTCGTTGAGATATATATAAATATTCAAAAAATATAAACTCCTTTCAGTCCTGGCCACAGACAAATCTAAAATTACTCAAGTAGAAAATTATAAATGCCTCAGTCTCTCTGTTAAGCTTTCTCCAACATGAATGCAGCACACTGCAAAAATCACTACTAATATAAATGTTTAACAAAATGCAGCTTATGACATTCCTATCCATCTTGCACCCAGCTCTCTTGATAAGGGCTGTGGTCTGTTGTTTTATATTAAGGTCTGAGGAAGCAGTTTTCTGCAAAAGTGCTTACCTTTTTCTTATTAAAATTCTTGTTTTATTTCTACTTTAGTTTGTTTTTATTATGTTGCTTTTTGCTGCTCGTTGCTGTGGTGGTCAAAGTCTTGAATTATTTTTGTAAGGAACCTCTGAGGTCGCTGTAGTTGCTGTATATACCCGGTCAGTTACATACTCAAGGGAGCATTGTACTCTATGAGGTCAGTGGTATAATGACCTCTTTGGACCTAGATGCCATACCCTTAATTATAAGTTGTGCAATATAAAAGGATTTCCTCACCACTGTGGACACATGGTGGTCAAAGGCAAGGCTGCTGTCCATGTGCGTACCCGGATCTCTGACCACTGGGTTGACTTCTAGGAGCGTATTATCAGCATGATAATTAGCTGGAATGGTTGACTTCCCAAAGGGTACAATTATACATTTCTTAGCCCTGAGTTTATGACCATGGCTTTGGCACTATTTGTTAATCATAGGTAGGCCTTCTTGAAGAATGCTAGTATCTGAGGGGAGTCCATGATAACCCCCAGCTTGCAATCACCTGCAAACTTAGTCAGCCATAAACTTTCAGAATCTGCTTTCACTTCAAAGAAATAGATGCTAAAAAGGAGTGAGCCCAGTACCAAACCCTGGGGAGTCCACTAGTACTTAGCCTATTGGTGGAGGTGGCCATACCTATTTTGACCTCCGGGGTCCTATCAGTGAGCCAGTTGGCAAACCAGTGGGTGATAAAGGGTTTGTACCTAATTTAGTGAGCTTGTGTGTATTGCCTAAGTGGGGTATTGTATCAAAAGCCATGAAGAGGTCGAGGTAAGCTGAGTGCACAGTATTCCTCTCATCTATTGCTTTGGTGACCCTCTCAAGAAGTCCACAAGATTTAATAGGTATGACCTTCCTTTAACAAAGCTGAACTGTGATGGGTCCAGTGTTTGCAGGTTCACTATGTCCTCATTTATCATGTCCATGATGATTCTTTCTATGGCCTTACATATGAGGCTGCTCAGACTTATGGGCCTGTAGTTAACTGGATTAGTGCTTGGACCTCATTAGTGCAGGGGATTGACTGTAACCATCTTCCACTCCTTGGACACAAAACCTCATTGTAGGCTCCAGCTAAAAAATTATTCAAGTGGACCAGAGAGGTCATGTTTCATACTATTTAGTAAGCATCCCGGGATGTTATTGAGGTCCATCAATGCAGTGTCTTTGGCCTTAGAAAGTGCATTGTTCCCTAGTAAGGTTTGGGGGGATTGTGGTATGCAGTATTTCCTTTGGACTATTTGTTTATTTATTTATTTCCAGTTTGATGACCGGGGAGGTTCACTGGGCTCAAAGAGCCCGTTTTCAGTGGAGGTCCGTGAAGAAAAGCTCCAATAATACATAGTACATGCTCCATAATATGAAGTACAATACATAGTGGAAACAGAAACAAACTAAGCAAATTTTACATACAAAATAGCAAAAACTAAACAAAAGTTAAACAGCAGCTTGGAGAAGGATGTAAACATATTTACATGTTTAGTGGTTGAGAACAGTAGTACAAGGTTAAATTTAAATCATCTGAGAATGATATAGAAGTAACATTAGCAAGGATGAGTTCTTATGCATGAATATTAGCATGAGTTAAATTAATAGAGAGGTTTAAATCCTCTGAGAGTGGTATAGATGTAGCATTAACATGAAGGCAGTACATAGGGTTACTCAACAGTGTGTAAGGAAGAACAAACATTGTGTATTATAAAGTATTTATGTATTAAGCAGGTTAGATAGGTGGAGTGCAATTGCATTTCAATTTTTGGGAGAGGTAAGAATGCAGCTGGGTTTTGAAGTGTTCAGAGTTCTCAGAAATTCTTAGAGATGGAGGGAGAGAATTCCATTTTCTGGCGACGAAAAAGGGTAGGAAAAGCTGACCAGTGGGACGGTTTGGTTTATAAACAGAGATTAGATTTTGGTGGGTAGATCTTAGAGTTCTGTTTGGGGTGTATAATGTTAAGATGTTTGTTAGTGCTGGGCATATAGTTGGTTTGAAAATAAGCTTGTGAGTGGTGATGAGTTGGATGTAGTCAAGGTAGTTTGGGAGTTGTAGCCATTGTAGCTGGTGGAGAGGTTTACAGTGGTGAGTGGAGCAACACTCAGCTATGCACAAACCAGATGCCCTAGTCGTTAAAAAAATCTGTCTGGACAGTAATGGTATTTTAATGGAAACTTACACTATGAGAGATTGGTGTCTACACAGATTACAGAGGAAGTTACACTGCGAGATATCAGCGTCTATACAGATCACTGATAGGTGCTGCTGAGTGGAGAGCAGCAGTTCTAACTAAAGACGGTAAAAAAGATCAAGAAGTTCAGATATTCAACACAGAAACATTCAATTAATGCAGCTGTGACAAAATAATGCAAAAAACAAGTGCTGAAACAATGGATATGGTAATGTAAGTCTTAAGTTGCTCGTAGATTATGAGCTAAGCGCTGTGCAAATGTGACACTTAAATAGCAGAAGAGATTTAATAAAAAATTCCAAACAATACTCTGTGGCCAATTAAAAACAGTATACTCTTCTTTCTTTTACACAATCCTGGGCCAGAAAATGCCTCGAGTCCCCTCTACTGTCACTAAAGTGGAACTAAGGCAGTTCTAACTAAAGACTATGAAAAAGGTCAAACAGTTCAGATATTCAACACATTAGCACATAGGTTCAATAACAATTTACTACTTGGGTTTAGCTCAGGCAAGCTATTCTTTCCAATGACACCCCTCCAGGTATCTGTATCATTACCATGATCACTGAAGTCTACCAGTAAAACTAAAGAATCAGTAGGTGGTACTTTATAAGCAGTATACATATATTTTCTCAAAGAAGGCAGAATATTCTAACTAGCTGTTCGACATATATGCTGAAACAACAGACTGTATTTATACAGTGACAGCTGTCAGCTGATCTTTGATTAATACTAAGTAGAAACAGGAGTGGCCTATGCAGCATGTATATTGTACGTTTAGCCCAGATACAAGTTCATGACAATGGCATATACGTAGAATAGCAAATGCATTAACGATAACTCAGCAAAAATGAAAGTTTGCAAAAAAATGTCCTATGAGAGTAGAATAGCAGTAAGAGATGTTTACTAGAATTTCACTTTGGAGTTGTAAATAGAATGTAGCTGGTTTCTAGAAATTACATGTATCAAAAGCAAGGTAGAAGAACCCTGAACCCAGCATAGCTCTCAACTGCTCAGGTTTTTCCAGAATGTTCATATTTTTGACTCATATTTTTGGTACAGTTCTCATAAAATTGTAGTTTTCTGGAAAATCATTGGCAAATCACTTGAGGACTGAAGTCAGGAAATAATGGCAGACATTTGATTTTCAGATTTAATATCCTTCAGAAAATTCATGCTAATGCAAAACCTGTTATTCTATCAACTTCCTAAGTTTTGAAGAACAATATTTAAAAAGTATCCCTATTGTTGGGCCTTTGTTCCCCCTATAATTTGTGGCTTTGTCCAGATTTCTTGCTCTAAGAGGTTGAGAGATATGGAACCCAGTAACACAATATCTTACAGATTGTATAGAAACAGTAGTCAGTGGCAGGAAATAGGTAAGGCAGAAGAAGGAAGGGAGTATGTCAGAAAAGTTGGAGGGTAAGACAAAAGACTAAGGAGAACAAGACTCAACTAACTTACTGTTAATGGAGAAAAGAGATTTAAGAATTACAAGGAGGCTGTTAGCGGTAATCAGAACTCAAAATGGCGAGAGTGAGGAAAGAGGGACACAATGAATACAGGACAGTGGCCAAAGTAATGAATTAGAGGGTGTGTGACAGAGAGAGAGAATGGAGGTGGTGGTCAGAATGGAAGGACTATATAATATGAAGTGAGATTTCAGAAGAAGAAAGATATTTTTAGACTTGCATTAAATAATCTCACACTTTCAATATTATTATTAATTTGGTGCAGCTTAATGACCATTTTGAAACTTGTTTAAGAGACAAGTTTATGTATATTAAGAAGTGGGTCTGTATTAGTTTGCCGAAAGTTATTTTCAGCAAACACCTATTCAGCGAAAATCACTTCCGTGATTTGCTGAATTTTCCAAGCACAATGAAACAATTGTCTGAGAGGACAATGGAACCACAAATAACTAAATCAAACCCACCCAAGTGGGGGCTTCACCCCCACACCCCCCAGCTATATATACTATCATCAAGATCGCACTACAGTTGGGAAAAGGGCAAAGTTGTATAGTTGGCCAACTACTTCATTGCCCTTGGAAAATTCAGTAAATAGTGGAAGTGATTTTCGATGAATATGTGTCGATAAATAGGCTTTCACTGAAAATAACTTCCGGCGAACAAAAATAGACCCTTACAAAGTTTATTCCATTGATTTGCTGTGCATGTACTATAGGCTGAGCATTCTTGTCTATTTGAAGGTGAGATTACTTGTAAATTGCAGGCACCAGTGAAATAATATGGTCTAAAAGGGGATTACACTAATCAGATATATTTTAAAAATAAAATGGTGTAGTAAGAAATCAGTAGTCAATCATCATGATTTAAATTTCATCAATAGCTTTTGATAGGCCAGTTTGGATAGTGTGAAGAGTGGGGTAGGTGGTTGCAATTTCTGATGTGAAAATAGTTCTTAGGAGAGATTCCTGTAACAATGTTCTACAGGAGAATGTCTCTAGTCTTAACAGCATATACGGGAAAGGCCCTTGTGACTGCAGTCACTGAGAAACATAAAAAAGCTCCAGCACTTAAGCTTAATTTACTTAAGAGAGCTGAATGTGTGACCTTGCTCAATAGAGGAGGGTTTGGACCTTGGACAAAGTGCTAACCCTTTGCAATTGCTAGCAATGCAATTTCCAAAGCCTGCCATTGGAATTTGCCTTAGTGCAGTTTCAAATGAATTCACTTGTATTCAAGGGACAGACTTATCCAGTCTGTAGGAATATCCTATACCTGCAGGAACTTAGGAAGAGGAAATAGACCCAGTGGATGACTGCAGCAAGAAATGAGCCCTTGTGCAGCTTTTAAGGAAGAGGTCTAAAAAATTGCCAGTTTGTGCAACACAGAACATGGGTTATGAAAACAGAGACCTAAGGCCTTAATATTGTCCAATACCATTTTTTTGTCTGTAGAGGCATGCCAGTTGTCCTAACAATTTTATTTTATTCTGTGCACTGGCTCTACTTGGTTACACAGAAGAAGGGACCTCACTGGCTCTACTTGGTTACACAGAAGAAGGGACCTCACTGGCTCTACTTGGTTACACAGAAGAAGGGACCTCACTGGCTCTACTTGGTTACACAGAAGAAGGGACCTCACTGGCTCTACTTGGTTACACAGAAGAAGGGACCTCACTGTCTCTACTTGGTTACACAGAAGAAGGGACCTCACTGGCTCTACTTGGTTACACAGAAGAAGGGACCTCACTGTCTCTACTTGGTTACACAGAAGAAGGGACCTCACTGGCTCTACTTGGTTACACAGAAGAAGGGACCTCACTGGCTCTACTTGGTTACACAGAAGAAGGGACCTCACTGGCTCTACTTGGTTACACAGAAGAAGGGACCTCACTGGCTCTACTTGGTTACACAGAAGAAGGGACCTCACTGGCTCTACTTGGTTACACAGAAGAAGGGACCTCACTGTCTCTACTTGGTTACACAGAAGAAGGGACCTCACTGGCTCTACTTGGTTACACAGAAGAAGGGACCTCACTGGCTCTACTTGGTTACACAGAAGAAGGGACCTCACTGGCTCTACTTGGTTACACAGAAGAAGGGACCTCACTGGCTCTACTTGGTTACACAGAAGAAGGGACCTTATTGGTATAATGGAAATGAAAAGGTCACCTTGCACTTGTTGCTCTTCACTTTAGGTGAGCCGGCATTAGAACATGTGACCATACTAAACATGGACTGTTTAAGAGTAAGAGTGTATCATAGTTCTAAAAGGTGGAAAGTACAGCACACTAAACCTATATGGATACCTTAACTCTACAAAAGCTGAGAAGCAAGTGCAAAGCAGAGACATTAAAACAACCAGACTCTTTATCATCTTCAATTATAGAAGTACAACAGTGGGCTTTATTTTTGAAAGTAAAAGATAACGGCTGGACGGATGGGGTGACTGCCCGAGGTTAAGCTTGTAAAGGGCACCAAACAAGTAGGCAGCTTGTAAACTGCCAACTTGTTGTTCTCTTTTAAAGGCAGGAGTGAGTTGTTAAGGTGCTACATAATAACTTGTTCCTACCTTAAAAGCCATGGCACTTTACAAGCTCTCACCGAGCAATCACAATAGCAATTACACTTAGGCAGCAAGGGGAGGGGTGTCATGCAAGTGTCTTGCCTGGAGCACCAAATTCTACACCTACAGGCCTAACTCTGAAGTAGTGTAACATGGAAAATTTCAGAGATGTTATCATTTCTAAGTTGGGTGTGTGTAATTATTTCAGAATGGCAATGAAGGGAAATTGTTTATGTAACGCATAAGGCATGTTGCCTGATATTTAAGTAGCGAAACTGCCTAATTTAAGCTACAGGGTTATAACTTATTCATTACATTTCATTACATTACATTAAATGTACTTAATGGCAGAAATAGACAGTAAACCTAATTACTCTGCTCTTATAAATGTATTTAGCATTCTACCTCTCCTCCATCACTATCTCTCCTCTTACCCTTTCCCTCCATCTGTATCATACCCTCCTGAATGCCTCTGTGGATTTCTTCTTTGCCATCCTTTATGGTAGTCTTTTTCATGGGTCCACAATCTTCTCTGTGAAAAAGTGCCTTTGGAGTTCCTACAATCTGCTGTCTGTGCACTCTCCTTCCTTCACTGTCCTTCCAGTTAAAAATGACCTATTCACATCTTGTTAATATGATCTTGTTCAACAAAATCATGTCCCCTGGTTTCTTCTGGTCTCAAGTAAGAAGAATGCTCTAGATCCTTTAGACTCTGGTCATAGTCCTTATGTTCCAGCCGATGGATCTTTTAGATACATTTTCTCTGGATTTCTTCCAGCTGCCTGCTGTCCTTTACCTTATATCATCACCAGAACTGCATGTAGTACTCAGGATGTGGTTTGAGAGTCACTGTGGAAAAGGTGTATCACCTTTTTCCTTCTGAAATCTATCCTATTGAGCATATAACACAAAATTAAGTTTGATGCTGCCAATGCACTCTCAGTCTGTGTATGTCGGCTTAATCCAGGTGTGATCAACACTCCAGATTCTTTTCCTGCTCTGTAGCCACAAGTCACACTCCTCCAGCTGATAACTAATTACAGAGTTTCTGTGCCCTAACTACAAAACTTTGCATTTGTTTGTGCTGAATGTCAACTACTACTTGTTCAGCCTTTCCCAGACATTCACAAGACCATTCCTCCTCCATCCCTGCTGCACCTAGCTTTGTGTCTTCAGCAAAGAGAATGACCTTGTTCTCTATTCCCTCTGATAAATCTGAGACGAATACACTGAAGAGCATGCTTGTAGGCTTAATGTTAAAAACACATTGATAAGTAATTGTAGGTTTATTTGAAAGACATGCATTTTTTTATCATGCAATATTTCTCCAAGAGAGCCTTCATGGTGCTGCCTTATTTATAAACATTTGAATGCATACCCCCCCCCCATTTTTGCCAGGTCAGAGTTAACTTTTAAAATCATACTCACCAGAATCAATACAAAATAGATGGACAAACAGTTAATTATAAACATTTGATGCCTATAGAGTATTCATAAAATATGTTATATGTTTACATGACACAGAAATAAATTCTGATTGCTGCATTTTACATTGTCTCACTTTCTGTCTCTCGTAGACCATTGAGTACAACAATTTCTACTTCAATAATATGAAATCATAAATACTTATTTATAAAAATCCTGAGGTATATCTACATTCTTTCATCTATAACAAAATGTTGGTAAATGAGACTTCCATGAAAAAACCCACAAAATGCCCACCAAACACCTAGAACAATGTGGCTAAATTAAAATTAAAAATGAACATTACTGTTTACAAGGACTGTATGCCCCGTACCAGTTTTGATTAGACAGAACTTTATATTGCATGTAATGAAAGCTCTGACTGAACAAAAGTCATAAATAATATTTTTTAAGTAATTTCCGTACCTGTAGAAAAGTATCTATAACTTAGGAAAAAGAGACTTCCTTAGAGATATTTTATTGAAGAGATCTTGACATTTGAAAACTGTATGCAGCAGATATTACCTTTGTGTATTCTTAAGTGAACTATAATGGGGTTATATTAATGGCAAAGTTAAAAGAAAATCAGAGTAAGATAAGTGTAAACAGTACAATAACTCCTAGGACGCTGCTGGTTCAGTTAAAAATTAGTAAACCTTCATCATTTTCCATGTTTTACTTTACTTCCTAAACATTTCAGGGTAGCCATCACATAATTAGAACATAAAGTCTAATTGGTGCAAATAGATGCATTGCAATGATATTAAATAGCATTTACTAGTGCTCACTGTGGTTTTCCATCCCTACACATTAGGATAAATAACAAAATGCTGGTAACCTTCAGACCTAGACAATGTCCTAGAAATGATAAAGAAGGGATGGTCAGTAAATGGGTCAGCATAACAATGAGCGCAATATGATGTTATTGCTCAGTAGTGCAGAAGTGAAATGAGAATTCAAAGTGCTACAAAAACCAGCTGCAGGCTACAAGCTGGGTCCAGTGTGATTTCATAGGGAATGTGGACTGATTAGGCATTTAGAAAACAAATATTGGTAAGGACCATCAAGCATCTCCATGAGCACTATTTATAGTACACACAAACTACAGCCTCATCCATAAGTGTGACCTAGATATACAGTCTCCATAATATTTAGCAAAAAAGGAAATGTCTATTTAAAGAGCATAATCTGTCTGCAAAGAAGCAATCTAAGTCAGCACTGCAATAGATTTAGAGGCATATGAGATACAGCAGGAAATGGAATTCCATAACACATATGAAAGCAATCTTAAAAACGAAAACGTTCTTTATACTCCCCATGCCTGCACACTGCATATAAACAGTGGCATGTGTTATAACTAACAGTCACTCTGTCTACCGATGTTGCTCTGTATGTGCACTGCATTTAATATGTAATCATCAGTGGAGGGGACCCTTTCTTTCCTTTGGTAAACATATCAGTGTATTTTAGTTCAGATGGGTCTGTACATGTGTTGATTTTATCTGTATATATTTATCTGGACATCTGCCCATAAGTAGGATTTGGTTTAGTATGACCCATTCTTGTAGAAATTTCCAAAGGGAAAGTGATAACATTTTATTTTATAACCATGCAGTTCTTGCTTTGCTTTGCTGCTAGATACCAGCTACAGTCTTGCATACCTGAGAAAACAGAAAAAAATGTACCTCCAAGTGATGAAAATTTTATATTGATAATCATCTATTATATTTACATTGCTTGACACAATCCTGTCAGAAGAACAAGGCAGAGATGTTTATTATACAATGACCCCCCATTAATATTCAAAAAACATGCACGCTGATTGATCAGCGTGCACGTTGTAGATCAGAGTTATAGTAATGGAAAAAGGTCCGGTCGCCCGGACTTTTTCCATTACTATAACTCTTTATTTATTTATTTATTTTTTACAGCAACGGAGAAAGCAAGATCTCCGTTGCTTCACACTGTCTTGCTAAGTTAAACTCGTTTAACATAGCGAGACAGCATTAAAAAAAGCAACGGACATTCTCCGTTGCTTTTTTAATGCTGTCTCGCTATGTTAAATGAGTTTAACATAGCGAGACAGTTTGTAAAAAGCAACGGAGATCTTGCTTTCTCCTTTGCTTTTTACAAACTGTTTCGCTATGTTAAATGGGTTTAACATAGCAAGACAGCTTTAAAAAAGCAACGGCTCCATTGCTTTTTTTAAAGCTGTCTCGCTATGTTAAACCCATTTAACATAGCGAAACAGTTTGTAAAAAGCAACGGAGATCTTGCTTTCTCCGTTGCTTTTGCCCACAGCTCTGATGTACTGCATAGGCATACGCATGCGCAGTACATCAGAACTGCTGCAGAATACCAGACAGCTGCAGAAGGGCAGCATGGAGGCATTATTATTTTTTTTCTTAAATAATGTCATTGTATAATAGCAATAACCCACTTCTGGGTGTGGGTAATGCTGGATTTACCCACGGTTGGCTTTGTTTGGTCCCTCGGGCTTCACCCTCGTGACCAAACCACGACAACCGTGGGTAAATCCAGCATTACCCACACCCAGGCGTGGGTTATTGCTATATTATTTATTGTGCAGCGTCAGCATTTCTACTTTTCTGCATATCCTACTTCTCATTAGCATGACTCTGCATATGTAGAACCTAACTATAAATGATAATTTAGCTGCGCAATCAGGGCAATGAAAAGTACTGCATGAGATAGTTACTGTAAATTAACAAATTACTAACCTGTCAAATCTGATGGATAACAATGTTTCAAGATAAATCTTAATAATCAGAAAAAACATGTTTATCCATTAAAAGTAAATACAATTCTATTAAATGATCAAAGTGTACATCTTTATATAAAGTCTCAGGGCATAAACATGTTTATTGAGATTTGCAACATTCTTACAATTAATAACTTTAGAATAACAGCTGCAAGAAGCATGTGTCAGATGTTATCTTGTAAATACAAAATGTGACAGATGCTGACAAGGTTAAAAGAATTTCAGAAATTAAGTTAATAAACTGCACAATTTAGTCCATAAATAAGTTTTTTTGGTTAACTGATCGTCTGTGTTATAATCATTACTAAAACATATGGACCTCCTTTTGAAAGGAGTGATCCATTTAATGCAAACACTGTTGTTTTGCTGTAACTTTATCACATTTATTCTTTCTACACAGTTGCAATGCCTAAATATTGTATTCCTTATACAGCATGATACTATGAACATCTGGTTTGGAATAATATTTGATAGATCATCATACTTAGGAACAATTTCTAATATCAAGAATTCCCAATAATACTTTAAAGTCAAAGTAAAGTTTATTGTCATTCAGACTTCACATAACAGCACAAACTAAATGAAATTTAATTTCTTTCAGACTCAATATGCAAAACATCACAAGAAGCATTACAACAGACATTGCTACATCACAGCAAACCATTACAGACATAACACCCAAAACATTTACAAATCTAAGCAATACATTATTGCACAGAATTCCAACAGTTGTCAGTATTGCACAAGAAGGCTAGTTTTGCATTGGTTGGTTTATTCTCCCAAAATATGATTTGAGACTAGCATTTGAGTTATTGCACAAAAATATGAGTTCTCCTCAACATAGGTAACTGCTACACTTGATGGTCATCATCACACATGGTATTAGTAGAGCTGAGTAGTCTGATGGCCTGTAGAAAGAAGCTCTTTCTGAGTCTGGAGATTTTGCACCTCATACTGCAATAGCGCTTGTCAGATGATAGGAAGGAAAACAGTCAATGGGCAGGGTGAGTGAAGTCCCTGACTCATCCTAATAATTTTCTTGGCCGCTTTCACCACCCTTTGGAGAGACTTCAGATCTGAAGCAGAGCAGTTTCCATACCATACTGAAAGACTGTTTGACAAGATGCTTTGCGTAGTGCCCCTGTAGATGGTTGTGAAAGCAGGAGGTGGAAGGTTTGATCTTCTTATTCTTTGGAGACAATGGCGACACTGTTGTGCCTGCTTGACAATGGAATTTGTGTTTATGGATCATGACAAGTTCTCCATGATATGTACCCCTAATAACTTGGTTCTTTTACCCTTTCCATTATTTCTCTGTGTATTGTGAGTGGAGGGTGCACTCCATGGTTCCTTCTGAAGTCAACGATTATCTCTTTGTTCTTGTTCACATTCAGTGCTTGGTTGTTGTCGCATCACACAGTCAGTTGGTTAACCTCCTGTCAGTAGGCTGTTTCATCGTCATTGCTGATGAGACCCACAACTGTCATTTCATCTGCAAACTTAATTATGTGATTCAAACTGCACCTAGCGATACAATCATGGGTCAGCAAAGTGAACGGCAAGGGGCTCAAGATACAATCCTGTGGTACCCCGACGTTCATAATGATGCTGTTCTTACCAACATACACTGTCTGGGGTCTATCTATGAGGAAGTCTAGTATCCAATTGTACAGTGGGGTGCTGATACCCAGTTGAACCAGTTTCTTTATTGGATGCCTGGGGATGACTGTGTTGAAGGCCAAGCTGAAGTCTATGAATAGCATATACACACATAGCAGTTTTGTTTTCCAGGATGGCCAGAGATAAGTGAAGTGCCAAAGAAATAGCGTCTATCATGGAATGATTAGATCGGTATGCAAATTGGAGTGGATCAAAAGTTGCAGGAAGTTTTGATGTTATATAGTCCTTGACCAGCCTTTCAAAGCACTTCATTACTGTGGAGGTGAGAGCTATGGAGCTACATCATGTAAAGAAATCTTACGAAGCTGTATAATCATTTTCTATAAAACCAGTATCTTTGAGCATTCCAATCCCATCTGTGAAACAAATTGCATTCATTATCTGAGTCATATGAATAACTTGTGGCAGAAGCAGTAAGATATCTCGCATATAGTTTAGTAGGGGTCTAGTAGGTCATATGTGGAAGTTTGAGTGTTTGTAATGTCTTGCATTTTTTTAAAAAAGAAGGATGGTGCCATTAATCTGTTACTCATCAAACTCCAAGGTGTACATCTACATTCCATTTATGGTAACTGCCATTAATAATCTTATCAGATTTCAATGGGTCATAGGTCGATAAGTTCATAGATATTTACTAGGCTATTCATCCATGAAGATCTTTAGAAGCCTAGCCTTGCACTGTGATGAAGTTTTTAGTCCTTGTAATTTCAGTATGAATAACCCAGAGCTGAGCAGAATGTATACATATTACCCTATTCCTAAGGGACAAGAGTGCTAAACCAGGGGTGAACTTGCTGTTTCCCATCCAGTCTTCTAGATTACATTTGAATATTGTAAGGGAAGTACTTTACTTTATGTGAACAGGAAGGTGATTCCAAAGAAGTGATATTCTCTGTGATACATATCTATCCTGCCAACATGTTCTGTTTAAGTCACAGAAGAGATTCAAATTTTCAAGAGGGTGTTTATACCACCACTGGACTTGTGGAGTAGATCTGATAGGATAGGGTCAGTTGAGGTTCTGTATACAAGGCAGAGCTGGCCCCTCAGTAGCCTGTATGATATTGAGAAGAGGAACAAGACTTCAAGATGATTAATATATTTTTTTTTTATAATTTAGGCTCTTGAATTTCTTAGTGAGAAAGCATTGTGGTTTTTCAGGCCATGTGAAGTGTTTGTACAGATACATGCTGAAAGGTGCATTATATTCAATGATCAGTCTAATAAGTGCTAGATACAGTGGAATGACCACATCCCTGGACCTAGGTCCCATACCCTTAGTAATAATGTAATGAAAAAGGACTTTCTTACAAAAGTGGATACATGGTGATCAAAGGACAGTTTGTTGCCCACATAAGCTCCTAGGTCCTTAACTGTTGGATCAGTTTTCCGGGGTGTGTTGTCAATGTGATATTTACAGGGCACATACTACTTGCTGTTGGAGACTATTATACATTTTCTGGCATTTAGCTTTATTCCATGTTTATGACACCAACCATTTGTTTGGGAAAGGCTCTCTTGGAGGAATGTTTTGTCCTCTGCAGAGTTTATGATGGCACCAGGTTTGCAGTCATCTGCAAACTTAGTCAGCCATAAACCATTAACATTAGCTTTGACCTCTGAGAAGAAAATGCTAAAGAGGAGTGGTCAAGGACTGAACCCTGGGTTACACCAGTAGTGACAGGTCTTTTGGAGGAGGTAGACTCATTTTAATTTCCTAAATTCTGTTTGTGAGCCAGTTGATTTTTTAAGGTTTAAATACTGATTAACATTTAACAGAGAGAGTTTATCAACAATATCTGAGTGTGGGATGGTGCTGAATGTCTTTGTGGTGTCTATATATACTATATTTACTGATTTTCTATTTCTTCAGTCACCTTGTCAAAAAAGTTGACTAGGTTAAGCAGGCAGTATCTGCCCTTGACAAAAATGAACTGGCTTAAGCCAAGACTTTGTAGGTTACCTATGTCCTTACTTATTATTTGATCCTCTATACAACCTTACAGATGATGCTGGTCAGACTTCTGGCTCTATTACTCCCTACCTTTGTGCAGGGGGATGACTGTTGCTGTTCTCCATTCATCTGACTCAAAGCCTGTTTGGAGGCTGATACTGAATAGCTTCTGTAGGGGTTTGACAGGTCCTGATTCAGGCTGGCGAGTAGGCAACCTGGTATGTTATTGGGCTATGCAGAAGCAGTGTTCTTGGCCTTGAAAATTACTTTGAGGACTTATTCTTGGAAGATTTGAGGGGTGGTGTAGATGCGAGTATGTCATCTGGGAATGAGTCTATATCACATTATCGAAATTCCAAAAGATCGAACGCCATAAGCTCGACCTTGGAATCTTGAAATGTGATATACTCGAACGCTCAGAACAGCAAATTTTTTCCAAAGGAAAAAATGTGCTGTTCCGAGAATACACACACACAGCACAAGCACACCAAAATACATAATCCACACATACACACTTCACAGAACCCTACACTAAACCGTACATACACTACTAGCTATCCACTTACCTTAACCCAACCCTGACCCTAAGGTCCCTAACTAACGCACACTCACCTTACCCGCTCCCTAACCCTAAGGTCCCTAACTAACGCACACTCACCTTACCCGCTCCCGAACCCTAAGGTCCCTAACTAACGCACACTCACCTTACCCGCTCCCTAACCCTAAGGTCCCTAACTAATGCACACTCACCTTACCTGTTCCCTAACCCTAAGGTCCCTAACTATCACACACTCACCTTACCCGCTCCCTAACCTTAAGGTCTCTAACTAGCGCACACTCACCTTACCTGCTCCCTATCCCTAAGGTCCCTAACTATCACACACTCACCTTAACTCGGTCCGTTCGCACACTTACCTTAACCTGGTCTGTCACCTTCGCACCACAGTGGAGGAAATAGCGAAGCCGCAGGAACAGCCCACTGAATACTTTCCCTAGGAAAATATTCGGTGTTCTGCAGCTTCGCTATTTCAAAAGTTCACTGAATAGGGGTCGATATTATAACATTCGAAGTTTTAAGACTTTGATGTTATAATATAGACCCTCTGGGAATATGGGGGGGGTGAAGTCAGAGATAAATTAATCCACTAGAGGACTTGCTGAGATCTCAATGTTTGAGCATATGATATCATTTACTATTAGCTCTGTGCAGTGCTGGGCATTGTTTCTGAGGTTTCTAATGTAGTTAAAGAAGGCTTTATGGTTGTTTTTTCCTGAGTGGCTATTTTCACCTCATCTTTTGCTTTGGTATATTTGATCAGGGACCAGCGTTCTGTGTTTAGTTTATTTTGTATCTTAAGAATTACATGAATTATTGTATGGAATAAGTTTTTTCTCTTTTTTTCTTGTAATACCTGTTAATATTTGGGTTCTACCATAGGGGTTTAATTTAAAATTTGACATTGTATTTACTTCAGAGATGGACAGATGCATCTAGGCACCTGTTCACATGTGAATAGAATTTGGTGGTAAAGGATTCCATATTCTCAGTGCAGTTATCAGATTGGAGGATGATGTTGAATTTGGCCAGGTCATAACTCAGTTTTAGTAGATTACCTTTACATAATCTCTGAACATATTTGAGGATGCTTCCAACTTCAGTCTTATGGTGAATGTGACTGATTTACTGTCAGATTTGACTAATAAGATAGAACCAGTGGGGAACAGAGCTGTCCTATTTTGATGAGGACCAAGTCCATGATTTTGTCTCCCCTAGTTGGGGTGCAAATTAATTGGTACAGAGAGTTTGTATTTATGAAGTTCAAAAATCTGTAGGCATACATGTTAGGGGATGTATAATTTTCCCATCTGATGGAGGGGTAGTTGAAGTCTCCTAGGAGAATTCTGTTTGGCTTAATGCATAGGAACTCCATAATAGTCAGTTAGGATGTATAGGCCAAAGAGGCATAGAGGATGTCCTCTATAGTTAGCTATGATGTGATAAGGGTTTTGTTAATTCTATGATGGACATAGAGGAGTTTCTGGTCATTATCCTTTCTCTTCAGTCGGGAGATGAGATTTAGTTTTATGAATAAAGAAACACCACCACTTTTAGTGTCTTCATGTAATGTTGTGAGCTTGAACATGTTGTAGGTGTTGAAACCCTGCACTGATGGGATGTTCTCAATACTAATGAACCACATCTCCATGACAATGTATATATCAATGTCTTCCAAAGTAAGGAGTGTTTTATAGAGAGTGGAGTTTTTTGTTGAGACACCTTGCATTGAGCAATAATACCTTTACATTATCTAGATTCTGTTTGTTAAGTTGGAAGCCTTTGAAGACTGAAATTGCTTAAAAGACACTATAAGTGCAGGTTCTCTCTAGAAAAGCAGTTAGAACTGTCTAATATCTTCTCCCAGGCTGATAAATAGGTATATTGGCCCCCACCTTGAATGACATCAGAAGTTACGCCATGACACTTTTCTTGATTGTGTATTGCACCTAGTTCTTCACTAGAAGGTATATATACAGTTTTTTTAGTCTGAGATACTCTGTTATTGTTTACATTTCTGTATTTTTTATTTGTGAAATGTTTAGTATTTCACCTGGGCTGAGCCTGAAATTGGTCTATATTGATCAGTGCACTATCCTGGAAAACAAATATAAATAAATAAATAAATGACTAAATAAATTGTCGAAATCAATAATCTTTTGTTCATATTACAAAATAATTATCAGTGATGATAAAATGCTGCACAAGGCTAGGTTCATACCTGCCACAGTGACATATTCTGAGAAATCCATGTCTTACTTCATATAGTATTTTTTAAGTTGTTTACTCTCATGTGTACTATGACTGTCATACATGTACCTGTGATATAAGAACTTGAGTGCATGCATGATGTCATGAATCATGGAATCCAAAAGTCAAATAACTGTGACCCTTTCTTTACTCAGCCTGGTGAGGCTGCATCAGTGTGTCTCACTACAGAGTCACCTGTGACTAGAATGTTGGTTTGAATGGAGTTTTGCCTTATGGGTTTTTTGATTTGAGACAGTGAGAGCCATGAATGTATGTTTCATTGTATCGCTGCCTTAGTTAATTGTTTATGAGGTAGTTGAGGATACTTGTTTTTTAGGTTACATTTAGGAGGCCTTTGTTTGTTTAGGTAGGTTCCTTTAAAGTGTCTCAGCATATGCAGGTCTTTGTGATTGCTCTGTATTTTGTGTGCTAGGTGTAGTGTGGTGTTATATGTTATAGACAACCTATTTGCTCTTTGTAGTGGCTTTATGTTCATAGGTTGGTACTAGGCTATCGGCCTTAGGGCCTGTACAAGCCTAGCCATAACAATTCCCTGGCTATTTCTTCCCACAATATTTACTGCCCTGGACCCCTGTCTAGAAGGGCGACTGACATGATCCCTGGGGTAAATTTCCTATCTCCCATCCAGTCGTCAAGGTTCCTTTTGAAGAAGGCCAAGGAGGCGCTCTGCTTGACATGTATGGGCAGTCTATTCCAGAGTATGTGGAGTCTCTGGGTCAGGAATCTATCCCTCCAGCATGTTTTGTTCATGATGATGACAAGGTTTAGGTCCCTGGAGCGTGTGGTGTGAGAGTTTTGCCTCCAATAACATTGTATAACTACATCTCTCACACACTGTCTCAGTTTGTTTAAGCAGTAGGTGGTTGTCAATAAACATGACACAATTGCTACATTGTCTAAGGATGCCCTTTTCAACCAAGCTGGCTATAGAGACAGCTGGACATACAAATTCATGGTTCCAGGAGACTACTAATGTAGATTGATTGGGGGGGGGAGTAGCTCCTATGAGGTTTGGAGCTAATTACTGGAGGTGTTTTTTTTAGGTAGTGGAGATGTGCTGGTCTCAACACAGCTACACACACAGCTAGGAATCAGTGATGCTTTGCTCTTTCTCTTAAAAGATGCAAAGAATAGCACTAGTCCCGGGCTAGTTCCTGAGAAGTAGTGTATACCTAAATGTTGCTGGATTCAGTACACTTGCTATAGTCTTCTTGTGGTAGTCATAGACACCATGGATTTCCCTGTCTAGATTGTGCAAATGTGAATGATCTAATGGCAGCAATATAGTGTGACAGGAAGTTAATTTTGTTAGAGTAATAATCACCTTACTAGAGTAATAATCACCTTACTACATCATTTGATAATCACATTTACAAGGGATGAATCTAAGGTATGGGATAACTTAACTGACTCCAAGCAATGAATGATACCTATTTGAAAATATTTAAAATGACTTTTAATAACTAAAAATAAGTCATTTTAATAAATTCAGCTATGTAAACAAAACTGCATATTTATTTATTTATTTCATTTGTTACTGGGATACTATGACTGGGCAAATAGATGCCCCTTTTCAGCAGGGGCCCAGTGAAAATAGCTCAACAGTAGTTACAAGTTAGACAGATAACATACAGAACCATATCAAAATACAAAGAATTTAATAAAGTATATACAGTAGCTAAAAATTAGCTACAAGACTGGCATTTAGATATAAAATATGCAATATGCTTTCCAAGATATGTTAGGAGTTGTGGCAGTTAGAGCAACATGGATGGTTAGGTAGAAGCTGCTAAGATGGATTGATGGAGTACAGAAAATTACATGAATGAGATAGACTAAAAAGTGTGAGTTGTAGGAAGTTATAGGCAGAGTTAGAATAAGAACTTTGCCAGGAGTAGAGCATAAGCATAACCACATATCAGACAAGTATTGCTTTAGTTGATTTTTGAACAATTTAGTGTTTTCAGTTTGTCTAAGAGCTCAAGCTATATCTGAGAACTGTGTATGTTGTCTTCAGAAAAAAGAAAAAAGTTATTAGGAATGATTTTTGGATAATATTGGAGTAAAGACTGATCCCAGTTAAAAGAGTGGAGGTATAGGTTGCTGACTCTGGTGACTCATTTGCTATTTTTACATTTATCCTGGATGTTGAATAAAGTAAGATGTAATGAAGAAATATTGATATGTAAATTACTGTTAAAAGAATAAAGCAGAATAAGAAGAAAACAGTTGAGGAAAATGATGTGTTTGAATATAGGACTGACATTTTGATGTGAACATTAGATATTGGAAACACCCATGAGAAATAAGCCTGGACTGCAACCCAGCTGATCAGAGTCTGACTGCTGGGACAAATGCTGAATAATCTAGGTAGTGGGAAAGAGAAGTTTCTTCTTGGCTGTCCCACTTTGGGAAGGAGGGGTTTCTTCTCATGATATGATACATTAATGTGATGATGAAGGTGTTATAATCATGAGACAGATTGTTGTTAGTATTTCAGCATATAAAGAGGAGGCCAAGGCTAACTGAAATTAAATGCAGTGATGGTCATGATGTCAGTTGCTTTACCCTTTTAGGGAAAACAAAAAATCCTTCATGCACAGGGCAGTGTATGTAACTCTGCTGATTGCTCTAGTCTGATCCATCTATCCATCTCAACTGTGATCTGAGCCCCAGGAAATAGTACTGGGGAAACTAAAGTAAACTGGAGCTGTAGCACCAACCCTTAGAAAGCATCTGACTGTCAGATGTAGGCACCCAAAGACACCAAAAAATAATAAAGAAAATAGAAAACCATATGAGAAAAGAAAAGAAAGGAAAAGAAAAGAATGATATATGAGCATCATAGCTGCATTTTGTTGGATAGGTGGCAGAATGTGGAAAGGAAAGGGGGAAAAGAAAAGCCATCAAGTGACAGACAGAAAAAATGTAAACAAACATAGGAATGTAACAATCTTTTACAGAGAATAATGATAAATAGATTACCATTAAAATGTAGGTGTTATATAAGAGAGTTAAGGAAGGATGTGTAATTTGTGTAATACAGAAGAAACCATGGAACATGTATTTCTGAAGTGTAAAAGAGTTAAATGATTTTTGGGGAAAATGTGATGAATGCACTTAACATTAAACATTTACATTTTTATTTAACATTTGTTTACTAGGAAAGTCCGACTGGGGCAGAGCCCATTTTCAGTGGAGGCCCAGGGAGAAACACTCCAGACGCATGTCTTTAGAATGTGGAGGAAACCAGAGCACCCAGAGAAAACCCACGCGAATGCAGGGAGGACATGCAGACTCCTCGCAGAGGGCACGCCAGCCAAGAGTCAAACTGGAGAACCACTTGCTGTAAGGCAGCAATACTAACCGCTGCACCACTGCACCACCCAAATAAATGGAGTAAGTACGATATACTATTGTACTGTTTTTATAATAATGAGAACAAACAGAAACACATGTGATAACAGCTGAATTTTGTTTTACATTTTTAGGGTTTATATGGAAGGGAAGATGTGAAGAGATTTCAGACAATAAAAAATGGGAAGTGAACGGTTATCACAAAAAGAGTGGGGTAAAGAAATGGAAATTACTAAGATTGTAAATAATATATGTAAGAACAGAAATGTATAAATGTGTTACATATGTAAACAACGAGCCCCTACTCTTTATTTTAATAAGTTTCAAGAGATCATTTACTCTATTTAAATTACCAACCACTTAGACAAATGGAATGTTAGTTTAATATCTAATTTGAAGGATTGCATCTCAGTAGTAAATATCCAGATAAGTGCAGTGGCTGTTTTGATAGCCAGTACTAATGACCAGCAGATTTTTCAGCATGTTATATATTCACTGCAGATATGGTCTGAAATGAACAAGGCTCATTTTAAAGAAATGTGCTGTTATGCACCTAGGCCATCTTAATCAATTATATAAATACTCTGAAAATAACCAAACACTGGCTAAAGTTGAAATGTCCTGTGTTCTGGATATATAAGGGTACCAAAAATTGTCCTTTAAACCCAATATTGAGACTACTCTTAAAATACTTTGGTGTTATGAACATTAAATTACAGATTATCACTTCAAGATGCCCAGAGGTTATGATACTTCTGCTTTAGTCCTTTTTATTTTTAAACAAGGAACATCTTTATTAAATTATCACTTATGATAATTATGAAATTATCACCTACCCCCACTGGAATACCCCAAGGATCCATACTTGGCCCAGTTCTATTCAATATCTTTATTAACGACTTTCACAAGCCCATACCCAATACTAAAATTGTTCAATATGCTGACGATTCTACTTTGATCTGCTGCCCATCCAAATTAACAGATCTCCAACTACTGACACAAACAGCCTTCTCAACTACCAAAAACTGGATGCTCCAAAATAGCCTCTCATTAAATGCTAACAAAACTAAAATCCTTCTATTCTCTCCCTCTAAGTCCTCCCCTATTGATAAAAAATCATTCCAAATAACCAGCCGTAACAACTCCATTTTAGAAGTCGTTCCCTCCGCCAAACTTCTTGGTGTAACCATTGATGAACACCTAAAATTTAATACTCACGTCCAGCTAAACATAAAGAAAACCCACATAAAACTCGGCCTACTTTATAGAAACAACCACTTCCTCTCTCCAGCTACCAGACTAACTCTCGCCACTGCTTATCTCCTTCCCTCGCTACTGTATGGTGCCCCTCTGCTTACTAATTTATCTTCCTCACTATCCTCCAAACTAGAAGTATGTTACAATAAAATCTCCAGATTTGCTACCAAAGCCAAATCTTCCTCTCATCACCATTCCTCCCTTCACTCATTAAACCGGCTTGAACTCCATAACCAACTTGACTTTCTCCAAATCACGACTGCCTATAGACTACTATTCCAACCTACTAAGTGCTCTGCCCTATCAACATCCTACAACCATATAGTCCCCTTAGAACACTTAGATCTACCCACCAAAACCTAATCACTATCCATAAACCCAAGCGCCCAGCTGGTCAACTTCTGCTTTCCTTCACCTTAGCCAAGAAATGGAATGCTCTTCCCTCCACTCTTAGGACCTGCAATAACCTTGAAAACTTTAAAACTCTTTTTCATTCTCACCTTTGTTCAAACAGGAAATGCAACTGTACTCTTCACCCTATACCTCTCAAGGTCTCCTCAGCTTTTACTCCTGGCTAACCTCTCACCTACCTAACCTTGCTCATTTGTATTTTGTATAAATAACTTTACTTGAAAGACTGCAAGGAACCACCACGAAGTAGATCAAAGGATTTATTAAAAAGAACAAGCGCTTTCACGCACCATCCCGGTGCGCTTCATCAGGTTAATTTCTATAGCACAATAACCAACTTTAAATACAAAACCCCTCATCCAATTATACAATTAATTCAATCAATTAAATCAAACAATCAGCTTTTCAAGGAGTATTGCATCCTAATACCTACTCAGTTTAAAACCACAAGCACTACAACAGAGTGTTCCTTCTAAAAACAACATTCAAAATGTACCGCAATTAAATTGCATGCATATAAAAACATATATAAAAATCAATTCAAACTTTAAGCATAAGCACTATTATTTAAAACTGCTTAATTAATTATAACATATAGTAGACTAAAGTCAGAATCCATTTGAACAAGACTTACAACATATAGTCATAACCTAAAACCGCATCAACTACTATATTAGTTCATACAATCTAACTCCTAGTCATATTTACTATCTACATGCTGAAAAATAGAGGAAGAGCATTAAAGCCTAAAGATATGCTTAAAATTAATCAATAATGTTGGTGCCTAAAGTGATCCTTAATTAAACACAAGAATCAAATAAAGCCAAAAGGGCTCCATTTATATGAATTCATAAGCCTATACTAAGCTGGGCCAAGATGTAAAGGCAAAGTCACATACTGCCCAATAGAGCCGGTCTGATGCTTAAAGCTGAATTCAGACCCGGCTCTACATGTGCCCTGAAATTTAAAATCCATTTTAATTCATTAAGTTCAAGGGCACCTAAAAGGTCCCCCTCTCTCCTATTATAATGTAATAACTGTATTACCCTATATCTAAATGCATGCGAGGGAAACTGTTGGCAATGTCTCGCTAATACATTTGTGACATTCCCCTTTCTGATGTCATATACGTGATTGTATATGCGATCCTTAAATCTACGTGTGGTCATACCCACGTAGTAGGCCTTGCAAGTGTCACATGTAGCCAAATATATGACCCTACTAGTGTCACATGTAGCATAGAACTTTGGCTCAAAAACTATCCCCAAGCCTGGAACTTCAAATCTCTGGTTAGTAGAAATATATTTACATATACAGCATTTTCTGCAAGGGTATGTACCTTGCTTGTATCTTGCTCTGACATCCACTGGTTGAACCTTCACTCTTTCATTGCATAGTAATCTTTTAAGATTTAAGCAATTACTAAATCTGAAAGCAGGTTTATTTCCCACCAGTTTAGAAATATCCATGTCTGAACGCAATATCTTCCAGTTGTTAGTTATGATGTCTTTAATATGATTTACATCATTTGTGTACTTAATGTCCACAGGTATCCTACTCTTATTTCCCCTAGGATAATAGATGGGACCCCTCCCTCCACCACCTATTTTTGGTGTCCCTGGGGAGATGTGCATTTGACTGTTTATCAATGATGGTGGATAGCCCCTGTCAAGAAAACAATTTTCCTGAACTTCCATATAGTGTGAAGCATCTTCCTGTCTGCTGCATAACCTGGCTATCCTGGATGTTTGATTTTTTATCACATTGGGAAAAATATGCCTTGGATGCATGCTGTCAAAATGGAGAATACCATTTTTCCAGCATGACTTCCTAAATAGGGATGTAATTATATTGTTGTGATCATCCTTGTGGATGGTAATATCCAAAAAGTCCACCCTCCGAGTAGAACACTCATAGGTGAATTTTAAAAATGTGGTAGTTGACTCCATGAAATCAACAAATTCATGTAGTGAATCTAAGTCACTGTTCCAAAACAAAAGGATGTCATCCACAAACCGTCTGTATAGGATGACATTTTTAAACCTCTCATCATTGAAAATAAACATCTTTTCCCACTGATATACTGCCAAGTTAGCATAAGCATTAGCACAGGGGGTGCCCATGGCTACCCCCCATGTTTGCTTATATGTTTTATCTTGAAATAGAAAGATATTATTGTTTAATACCATGTCCAAAAGGGTACATACTGTCATTTGATCATCATTAGCTAAGTTACTATGTTCACATAGACATCCCCTCACAGCTTCAATTCCAAATTCATTAGGAATACTAGTAAATAAGCTCTTAATGTCTAGTGTAACCATTAGTGTCTCATTTCTTAGATTCTCACAGAACGGAACATGCTTCAGATCTTGTAATAAACCATATGAGTCTTTTAATATGGTAGGAATTGAACCAACCAAAGGACCTAATTTAGATTGTACAAATAGTGAGGCATTTTCCGTCACCCAATGCTTTCCAGATACTATGGGGCGTAATGGGGGTGGATATACCCCTTTATGCATCTTCGGGAGCCCTTTAATAAGGGGAATTAACGGGGACTCAATTATTAAAAAATCATAAAGACATTTATCTATACATCTAGTCATCAGCAGATCATAAATTGTATCATATACGTCTCTTATAATAGGTTCTACTTGCGTTTTATTTATTTGCCTATAGGCTGAATCATCACTCAACAAATCAGTCATTAAATCACTATATAGTGAGGCATCCATTGCAACTACGCCTCCCCCTTATCAGCTGGTTTAAAAACTATGGTGTCATCATTGCATAACTGCTCTAAACAATGTTTCTGCGATGCATTTAGGTTAACATACAGATTCTTATGCTTCCTATCCTTATAGTACAGATAAAAATCATGCTCACACACACGCTGAAAGCATTCGATCAAATTAGGCATATTAGGTATAAAGGTACTCTTCCTTTTACATGCTTGTGATTTAAACGCAAAATCATTATCCCCTGAGTCCTTAAACAACTTAAACAAGTCCATAAATAACTTTACTGTAAAATCTAGCCACAAGGCCATTTGCCTGTCTTTTACACTTAAACAAAATTGTAATTGTTTGTTTCTTTATGAATGCTACCTGTTTATTTGTCAGTAATGCAAAGTTTCTTAGTAATTATTCATGTAACTATGTGTTGTTGGAGCTTTTCTCCCCGGGCCTCCACTGAAAACGGGCTCCCTGAGGATAGTGAGGAAGATAAATTTATCATAAATAAATGATATAGGCAATCATACATTTATGCAAATGAAAACAAAGGTTATTGACATAATCTAAGTTGCAAGCATTTTAAATCACAAACCATAATGACATCATTTTAGTTGCAAACATTATATATCAGTTATAATCTACCCAATAATTGTCAGTCTGACATTACATAGCTCATTCAAATCCTGTCTTCTTTTAAACCTCATTCCTCCCTTTTATGTTTTGTTCCCACAATTTCCATTTTTCCTATGTAATTTTCTCCCATCCTTTTCTAAATATCCCAATTCCATTTTTCTATCCCTGTTAATATATTCACTACTTCTAGAACAGTTTGATTTAGACTTTGATTTCCATTTCTAGTAATTGCTGTTTTGGCAGCCACCATAACTAAACTACTAAACTCAGCAACACATTACTATGTCTAGGCAATTCCAATTCTGTATCATAGCTCAGAAAAATAATTTCCATAGTTATACCAATTTGCTCACCCAGTATTTCTGATGGAGTTGTCTTCAGAGAACCTTTAAAGTCTCCCAACTCATTACACCTCTAGAAAATATGTTTCCAATTATCTCTCTTTTCCCCATCGCACCTCCCACATTTGCTGTCTACCTGAGTAAGAATTCTCTGGAATCTACTTGGGGAATAAAAATATTTCCAAGCAAAAGTCCTAAATATTCTAAATTTTGTTGCATATTAGGGAGGCAAACATATATCTCCCCATTGTTGCTTTGTGAATTGCTTATCCAATCTCTCTTCCCAATCCTTTCTAATCTCCTCTGATTGATTCTTGTAGTTATCATGCAAGATTTTATATGCTCTACTCATTATTCCTTTATTAACAGCAGCTTCTGTTCTAGATTCTACTAAAAACTCTACCAGTGCTGGTCTTTCATTTGGGACCCCCTACTTCTTTCTCTTTGTCTAAACTCTGATATCAACCCTTGATACTGAAGGCAATCTCTAAACTTCAGTTCGAATAAATGTTTGGCATCTTCCCATTTTATTACCTTTCTCTCTCTAGTTATTTGCGACCAATACCTTGGTTTCTTTGCCAGCTTTCTCCAATAAATTTCCGCCCCCTCTTGCCTATTATTTGTATCCCTAATTGTAGTTATCCCTAGTGGCAGAATCTCCTTTCTCCATTCCTGTGTTGGTTTAGTTCTTACTTTCTGCTACTTTATGGATATAATATTCTGCATGATTATTGTTATTCTCCTTAAAGGCCTGCATCCAAAATCCCAGTCTCTGCTTGTTTCTTGAGCTTCTCCCGTGTTTCATCATCATCCCTTTCCACTTTAAATTATAGTTTTCTGTTTGTGCTATGTATAGGAGTCCTAAGTGTGTCGCTCTTAAATACCCCTTCAAATTGGGTAATCCCAATCCGTCCTGCTCTAGTAGAAGAATCTGCTTATCCCACTTGACTCTTACTGTCTTCCCCTCTCAGATAAAGTCCTTTGGCTCCTTATTAATTGCTACCCACAACTTCTCCTCTGGTTGATAAAAATATGCCTGACCTGTGCATAAGACCAAAGGGACTAAAAATGTTTTAACTGCTTGGAACTTACTATCCATACCCATATAACAAAGCTTCCATTTTCTCAGCTTTTGTATTACCTTTTGTTTAGTCTCTTCCCACGTATCCTTAGCTGCCACACTAGAATCATTTTTAATCCATACTCCCAAATATTTAATTTTATCATGTCCCCATAAATATTGGTATTCCTGAACCAAGTCATGTGTGGGTTAATAATTTACTGCTATTACCTTTGTTTTAGTTTCATTAATTTTGTATCCTGAAAAGATCTGAAACTGTCTCAAAATTTTCCATAATACTGTAATGTCTTGTTCTGGTTTTGTCAGGTACAAAATAATATCATCTGCAAATAAAGACAGCTTTGCTCACCCAATTTAATTTTCACCTCCAGTCCCTCATATATTCTCCTAATCAACCTTATAATTTTTTCAGGAAATATAAATGCTTCCATTACATTGCTCATAAAGTACCAGCTTGCTCTGTCAAATGCCTTCTCTGCATCAAGACCCACCAACAACAATGGTATTTTCTTACATTTGCTTCCCTCTGGATCATCAATGTTTTGTTAATGTTGTCAAATGTTTGCCTCCCCTCCATAAAACCACATTGATCCATATCTGTCAGTTTTGGCATTACTTTTGCCATTCTTTTAGCCATTATAGACACAAACACTTTATAATCATGGTTTAGTATTGAAATGGGCCTGTATGAAGCTGGATCTGATGGATCATTATCCTCTTTAGGTATTACAATTACCACTGCTTTCTTCCAGGATAGTGGTTCTTCTCCTCCTCTTAAGATATTGTTAAAGAAAACCTTCAAGATTTTTATCAGTATGTTTTCCTCCTAGCTTCCATACTTCCACAGGAATACCATCTATTCCTGGGGACTTTCCTGTAGATTGGTTATACATCACAATTTTATCTCATCTCCTCCTATCCTGTTAGTAACCGAGCCTCATCTACCTCTAACCTTGGCATATTTAATTCTTCCATAAACATTTCCATTTGTATCTTTTCCTGATTTTCATATTTCTCTGCTTTATAGAGACTGTTATAGAATATCCAAAATATTTCTAATATCTCTACAGGATCTATGTTACCTTCTTTGTTATAGGCTCTCTAAGTTTGGCGACAGCCCTTTCTACTTTCTGTTGCCTGAGTCATTGTGCTAAAAGGTTTTGTGTTATTATCAAAAAAACAGTTGCTTAACAGCAGTCTTTCTAAGCTTGTGCATGTTATCAAAGTAATCCCTTATTTTCTGCATAGCATTCAGCAGTTGATCTTCTTCTTGATCTGTGCAATTACCTCTATTCTGCAATACTTTCACATTTGTCAGTCCCTCTAAATAATTCTTGTTACTTGTTAACCATAGCTCCCTTTCTTTTATTTCCACCCTATTTTTAAACTCCACCTTAATTTTATCCCATTCCCTAGCAATATTTTCAGAAAAAAATTCTATCCTCTTTAACACCTCCTGAATAATCACCACTACCCATTCCTTAACTTCTCTTTTAAACAGATAGGTGGGAAAGCGCCAATGTCGCATTTTTATTTCATGATCCTGTGTTTTTATTTTAGCTATTATTGGCACATAATCTGAAATAGTTTTTGGGTGGGTATCAAGACCTTCAATTAAATGTGCATGTTCATGTGAAATGTAAATTCTGTCTAGCTTAGCTCAGTTTTTATATATTGGGGAATAAAATGCAAATTCACTCTGAACTCCTATTACTGAATTCACATCTTCCATACCAAATATTTTCATAAATTACTTCAAATATCTATCCACCTTTGTTGTATTTTCCCTTCTGGGTGCCCCCGACACATTTTCACTGCTGCAAATCAAGTTCCAGTCCCCACCTATAAGTAATATCCCTTGTTGAAAACTGATTATTTCTCCCAGAATTTTCTTAAGCTCCATTACAGCAGTTTTAGGTGGAATGTAAATACATGCAAGTCTAATAATCCTATCTTGCCAGTAGCCCCTTAGAACTACAAATCTGCCATTATTATCTTTAGTCTTCTTCTGTCACTATTAGAGCTCTTCTTGCAAGTAATATAAGTACTCCTCTTTTCCTTTGCCCCAGGTATTCTGCTGAATAACCATCCTGAAAACCTTTCATTATCAAATTCAAATTTTCAGTTCTAAGTGTGTCTCCTGTAACATAGCTATTTGCACTCTACATTTTAATATAGTTCGCTACTCTTTCTTGCTTGCATTTATCTGCGAGGACAATTACATTTAAAAGACATTAAAGAAAGCATCATTGCATTAAAAAGTTATTATTCCCACCTTTTATGTATAACACCTTTTTTGTTAAATGTCTAGTTCCAGCTTTTGTGTTACATGCATACACTGTTTGGCAGGTTGAACTTTTATACAGTTGTTTCTTGTCATATATATTTGAGCCTATGTCACATCTTATAAAACTTTTGTTTTATTGAAAGCCCTCAAACAAAAAGCAAATACCCCCAATATCCCCTAAAACCTATTAACTTAATACTAACACACAAAACTATGTACACCTTCAAATATTGAAGTTTTACCCTCCTAATAGGAACAAAAGTCCCAAACTGACAGCCACACTCATAAACTTGAGTTAACCTAAAAGAAAGGCCATTCATGCTAAGATGCATGGTGCAACCTATGCTTCTACTAAGTGCTGATTGGTTTTGTCTTATCTTTATAGATCTCTCAGCTGGGAAAACACTGAATGCTTTCAGAGAACATGATCTCTTAGCCAATTTCTCTTTTCTTTTTTTCCTCAGCCAATCACTCTCCACCAGACTGTAGCCAGTTTCTCTTTATCAGATTGTCTCCATGGAGACATGAGAACCAGGCAGCCAGTTTCTCTTTATCAGATTGTTTCCATGGAAACATGAAGACCAGCTGCAAAATTGTTACTGAGCTTATATGTATTTGCTAGAAAAAAGCCTCATAATATTCAATGCTCTTTTTCATTTACTTGCTATCTCTTAAAACTTGTTAATAAATCAATCTAAGGTCCTTAATGCAGTCATTTCCCCAAGCAAGAATGAGAAAAAGCACATTAGTTTTTCTTTTATCATGCTTTTTAAGCAGGCTTTTTTTATATTGCAGTCTCTACATTTCTTAAAATTGAACAAGAAGGGAGAGAGAGAGAGAGAAGGGAGAAAGAAAAGTAGGAAAAAAGAACATCAGCACCTGTTTACAATCCCCATTACACTTAGAAATAACTGAAAAAGATGTACTTTATAGCATGTAAAGAAATCCAAATGCCACAAAACTGGTACTGTTTAAGAAAAAAAATCTTTACTTACAGTTAACTTTCTCCCTCCTCTTGCCACCCCCAAAGCACTTTTTCCAACATTAATGACATACAGTAGAGCATATGCTTTAGAGTCCCACACAAGTCCAACAAACTCTGAAAAAGTCCAGTATTTCCAGATTTTCCTATTCTGTCATATTTCGCAAATATAATTATTGCATTGTAATCCCATATTAAGTTACTGGTTTTGTTACTGTTCATCTCCAAAATCCTGTCTCTGCTTCATTTCCAACATACTCTCGATTCTTCTAGTTAACTCTTGTGATCCCTTCCTTCTCTACAACATTTTCTGTTGAAAAATTTAAAAAGGTTTCACAGGTACAGTCCCACTATGGTCTTTATTACCAGAAGAACAAGAAGCAGAATCTGTTTCTGTTTCACTTCTTACTTTTTGTTGGACAAATGTTTGTATTTCCTCCTTAGCACATAGTTCATCAAAAAATGTCAATGTAAAGGATTATGGCTGGGTTGCCAGTTATGATCATTTTAACTTCTGTGCTTAAGAAACAAATTTCAAATAATTCACTTCAAGAACAGAGGTCTAGAGATAAAGATCTCGAAATCCATTTTGAGAATGTTTCTGTGCATATTTTAATGCATATAACTAGACATTTTACAATTAGAAAGTAACGATATAAGTAAAAACAGCAGACTCATAAACCTTAATATAGATGATACAGGTTACCTGGGAGATTACAATAAATTCCTGAAATGCAAAAACAGAATTGGATTTAAACACATCCTCTTAAATTGTTGATACTTGAGGAACCTCTTGAAGGAAGCCTTTGAATTACACATCCAAATTAAGAAAGGTAGAAGATTCAAAAGAAATTGAGCAACCCAGCTGAAGAAATGTCTGCTAAGTGAATTAAAGTAACCTCTTCAAACAACTAGTAGCCCCTTTACCTGATAACCTAGGGGAGCTTGATGGTGAGTAGCTTACTAGAAGCTTAGGGTCAAGTCTATGTAAGTGCTTATTTCAGAAGTGCCATGTAAACTGAACACAGTTACAACACAAATGTCAAATATTTAAAGTGGAGGAAGCAGTACAGTATGTTAAACTGGAGACTAGAAATGGCAAAGTACACAATACGTATGAGCTCAGAGATGGGAACTCTCTTTTTATTGAAACTCTTGCAATGTAACTTGAACTTAGCACTGCTAAGTTAAGGAACAGTGTTACTCTGACATTAACATTGATCTGAAGGAGTCTACAGCTCTTGAAAGTAATTCAGTAGATGAAAGTGTTTAGCTTTCACTTTAGTGGCTCAGTAGTTTCTTTTTAATTCATCTAAATTGTGTTTCAGTTTTTCTTTGTTACTAAATTGTGTCCCTCCAGAGAAGAATACCTTGAAGACAGCTGGGTACAGCAGTTAGAATCTCACACCCGCATCTCAACATTCCCTGAACAGTGGAATAAATTTGCTCCTCTTCTGTCTGGTATACAATGAGTAGTCATTCTTCACAAACAATCTGCTGTCTCCTAGTTTTAGTAATTTGTCCTTCTGCCATAATTTTGTCAGGATCAACTCCTTCTGCTGGTAGGATTGCATCTTTACTATTAAAGGTCTAGGTTGCTTTCTTATAGCCAGGTTAGGAGCACACATGTAATGTGCCATTTCAACTAACAACTCCTGCTGTGGAATGCAAGTCCAGTTGCTTTTTTGTGCTTTCATAAAATTAATGCAGTCTGTTCCTTCCAGCTTTTCTGCTATAGCTGAACATCTCAGGTTTTCCCTACATGCTCTGTCCTCTAATTCTATTATTTTTTGAAACATCTGTTCCTGAGCAGTCTCATATTCAGCCAGTTTTTTCTTCATTTCAACCACTGATTTTTGCAGTTTTATCACCTCATTTGAATAACTGTTTAAAGCACCCTGCATTTTTTTTACAGGCTTTTCTTATTTGAGTTGATATATTCCATCAGTGTTTCATTTATTTTATTCAGGTCTGTGTGCAGTTGTCCTATACTTTCCTCTAGGTTACTGAAAGTCATGTCTGGAGTTTGCACAGCTTTTTGCTGAACAGCTACAGTAATTTTCCCAATCAAAGTTTTTCCCCTCACCTTTTGTAGTTGATGTTCTTTCAGGTCCCCTTTATGTCTTTTTTCCTGGCATCCAGGCAGTGAACTTACTAGCCAGTTACTGAAATTTACACTGAAATATAAGTCCACTGGCTTTCTCTGATGGGTTTCTGTTTTCACAATGGGAGAGCTAGAATTAAGCAGCCATCTTGGAAGTCTCATGCTTGTATCACTGTTGCCATTTCTTTTTGAAAATACTTTTTGCCAAAAAGCATGACACTTGAAAAGCATTGTGCTTTGAGAAAAGATTTACACAGACTCAGAAAAGGGAATACTTTGATTTTGCAAAGCACCCACATTTTTGAGTTTTCCACAAAGTTCAGCTTTCTCTGTCTTCATTGCAGTAATATCATGATATATATATATATATACATATATATATATATATATATATATATATATATATATATATATATATATATATATAAAGGAATGGGAAGGTACAGTCATCCACATGTGAGATTTGGAAGCTTGTCAAGCAAACAAATCAGATTTGTGTACATTTTAGAGTTTTGGATATGTTGCTCAGTATTCACTAGCTAGACTCTAAAGAGTTGTCAAAGTCTGGTAGAAGGAGCATTTGAAACAAATTGGTCACAAAGCTGTTACTTGAATAGTTTCCTTTTCTGATATTTGATAATAAACCTGCAAAATATCATGTTAACTCAATGAAAATAAGCTCCAGTACATAGCAGTTCAGCCTCATGGGTTTACTGCACTTGTCTTCTGCTGTTAATATTTCTGTGCCTCTATTTTCGCTCTTAATGAACTACCTGTTTCCCCCTCTGTCTTTTAACTGTACTGCCACTTGACATTTAAGGGTACTGTCACTTGTGTTATGCATTCAAAAGAGATAATTAAGTGGTGTACGAGTTCAAGAAATTTACTATACATAAACATGTCAGGAACTGTAATTAGAACATGTATTTAAGCTAACTTATTCACACATTACTTCAAACACACTCTGTGCATCTTCATTCATGACTGCAGTCACTCTGTACAAAATGGCACTGTTCTTGCACATGCTCAACATTTATATGCATGTGCTACCTAGCTACAGTGGCTTAATAGGAACAATACGCTCAATGATCTACATCCTCCCTCTTTGCTTTGTTCGACATACAATAGGAGAGCAAGACAATTTATATGCTAGATAACATTTCAGTATTAATAACAAATTAGAACTCAAGTTCAAGTCGCTATTATTTTGGATTGGGCCTGGAAATTCTACCCGATCTGGTTACATAAAAGCTTTGATTGGGCCTAGCAACAGTGGCAGTTTCTGATGAATTCTTCTCACTAGGAACTTCAGGGATAACATCTGGATTATTTGAGGAAAGTGCATTGTCCTCTGAAACTGGAACAAGTGTAAGATCACTCTGAGAAATAGGGTCTTTGGCACAGGCAATCTGCTGCATCACATGTTCAGAGACTTTATGTATATGTCTTCGGTTCCTTCTAAAATCTATTCCGTCTGATTGTCCAATATAAGAACTCGGTTCCTCACAAATATTTTTGATAATACCCACTCGACCATATCATTTAAATGTCTACATCTTTATGATCTCTCCTTGTCTTAATGGTCTAAGAGGTTTGCTAGATTTATTCAAGTACAACTTTTGTGACTGATGTTTCTTCAAACGTTGGGACTCAGGTCTGGGATGAACTTTCCTAAGTAGCTGACCATACCAAGAAAACATTGCAAAGATGTGACATTGTCTGGAACTGGCATTAAACAAATAAACAAATGAACCGCATAAGTACCTTCTCTCAGCTTGAGTTTACATTTCTGAGGATTCAGTTTAAGATTGACTTCACGTACATAGTCTAGAGTTTCTATCATGTTCATCTTCACCATTGCCCCTACAATAATGTTGTCTACTATGATAGTACATGGATAACCTGAAAAAAATTGATCCATTGCACGTTGAAATACTTCATTGGCAGAATTTATCCCAAATGGCATTCTCAAAAATCTGTACCTTCCAAATGGTGTACTGAAAGTAGTTAACAATGACGATTTGTGATCCAACGAAATTTTCCAAAATTAACTTTTTGCATCTAAGACTGAAAAAATAGCGGCATTTGGCATAAGAGTTGCTACTTCTTCTACTGTGAGCATTGGATGATGGGGGCATTTAAGCACTTTGTTTAAATGTCTGGCATCAATACATATTCAAATATCATCTGAGCTTTTCTTATGAGTTACAACCATGGAGGATACCCATTTGGTTGTTTCTTTTATTGGAGTTGTCACATCTGAATTCATCATTTTTTTCTAGTGCTGTTTTTACTTTACTCTGCATTGCTACCATAACCTTTCTTGCTGGTCTGACAGCTGGGCTTACTTCATGGTTTAACTTCATTGAATATGTAACTAGAAGTTTGCCAAGCTCATCTTTGAAAATACCAGCATATTCACTAAAAATATTCTGTGTAAAACTATCATGGTTGTTCAGTCTTACATGGTAGACCTCCTTATTAAATGAAACCAGTCCCACTCTCAAACTGCCTTTGAGGCCTAACAGTGACTGCACATATCTTCTGACTACATAAAACTGGAAGTCATAGCTGTTCCCAGCAGAATGGCATGTGAGAACTACTGCACCATCAGTTTGAATCTCTTTACCACCATAAGCAACTAGCTTTGCACACTTTGCTGAATTAAGTTTCTCACCAGCTTTCACCTTGTCAAACGTTTGTGCTGATATAACATTGCACTTGCATCCAGTATCTACTTTGAGCTCTACAGGTTTTCCATTAATCCGAATAGTACAAAATATTTCACCCTTTTCTGCCAACTGTATTAACAGTTTCATCAGTCACAGACACACCATCAACATAAAATCTTTGCTCATGGCTTTCTAAATGATCTACTTGCCTCTTTGGATGCTCTCTTTTATTAAAAGATTGAGGTACTTTAGACTTGCAAAGCCTTTTGAAATGATTCCACTTTTTACATTTGTGACATTGCTGACCAAAAGCTAAGTACTTTTCTTGTTTAGGTTCATGGTTGCCCCCACAATTATGGCAGTTAACAATAAGATTAGGTGCTGCAACCCCATTCTGTTTATGGTTGTAATTGGGTACTGCCACACCCTTTGACTTATATCTCTTTTTATCTTAGCTTTCTGTTGTACACTATCAACATTCCCACTGGTAGACACTGTATACATGCTTTTCTCATTCATAAGCATATGTGTGTGCTTCCCTGTGAGCTCATATATTTGACGAATCTCTATGGCTTTGCTCAACATTAAATCACTATCTCAAAGCGAAATCTTTTTCACTACATCATTATTAACACCACACACAACTCAGTCCTTTATCAACTCATCTCACAAATCACCAAATCTGCATGTTTTGCCTTATTTCTCAAGTCAGTAATGTATGCTGCTATAGTTTCACCAGGCTTTTGATTTCTTGTGTAAAACATATGCCTTTCCATTGTAATATTCATTTGAGGGTTACACATTTCTCTAAATTTACATTTTAAGCACTGGGGGTCTTCTCACGTTTCAGCCTGTATCACAATATGGTGCTTCTCCCCTTCCCCTACATACACAACAGTTGCATACACAAATGAGCATTCCCTCTCAATGGCTTCTGAGCCTGCTAAATTAAGAAGTATGACTGCCTTTGTACATGTGTCTTTATCAGAAAAAGCAGTCTGTATGAAAGTATCATGTTCTTGTTCAAACACTCGCCAGTTCTCAACAATATTATTATCAAATACCAGTGGTTCAGGTTTGTGAAATTCCTCTGCCATATCAACAAAATACATTTAAACATAAGCATAGACCAGGTACTTGTAATTATGCTCAAATACACAGCAATCTTTTAGAAAAGGCTTCACTTTGACACTACAAACACTATGAACATTCTAGAAACTTTGGACACTTTGAATACCTTTAATTAATATGAAAAAGTAGTACATTGCGAAGAAATGTGGTCATTTTAGCCTTTTCATACATTTTAAACATTTTGGACACTGTTTGGAATACTTTTGTATTTATTTTGAATACTATTATCAGAATGTCACAGTTTCAGACATTTTGTTTATCTTGGTAATTATTTCAAATGTTCTGAATAATTTGCCATACATTTGGCACCTGAAAAATCATTTAAATGAATTTAAGTACCTTTGAATAACCACTGACCTGTTTGTGAGTTCCTCCACTTCTAACCCTATGCTTCCTGGCTTGTGTGTTGCTTCAACTTCGGATTTCTTTCTGGCACCATGTCACTTGCGTCATGCATTCAAAAGAGACAATGAAGCATGGGTATGGGTTCAAGATATTTACTGTACATAAACATGTCAGGAACTGTAATTAGAACATGTATTTAGGCTAACTGATTCACACATTACTTCAGACATACGTGCATGTGTATCTTCATTCATAACTACATTCAGTCTTGCTTATTGTACAAAATGGCATTGTTCTTGCACGTGCTTAGCATTTATATGTATATGCTATCTAGCTACAGTGGCAGAATAGGAATAATACACTCAGTGTTCTACCAGTATCATTGCCTAAATGCTGTTATTATTAGGGTCCAAAAACAATGCAGCCCTAATTATTACCTGTGTTCTGCAATACAAGTACTGAGCTTATTAATATACTTTTTACCTTGATCAGAAGGTATTCTGACATAAAAAGTCCTACTTACAGTACTCTGTATTTATAACTTGCAGGAAGTATATGTAACCCTAATCCAACTGTTCTCGTCTTCTATACGAATGCTTACAGAACAGTTTGCTCATTGGTTCTTATTTATTTTTTCTAGACAGCTAAAATGAAAACTAGCAATCTGACATTATACCAACATGCCGTCTGTTTCCATGAAAAATGTTATACTCATACAACTAGCAACAACAGCAATAACATCAAGTGTTAAAGAAGTTATAAACTTGGCCCAGGTGTTTTCATGTTATGCTGCCAGCGTGAACATTTGTTAAGATTATTTTGCAGTAGCGACAGTTAGAGCTGCAGTATGTAAATGTCAACTGAATAAGTTAAACTCACTTTTAGCAATAAAAATAAAGTTTTCTCAGGAATTATGCTAATGCTAAGATAAGTCACCCTCAAAAGGAGCTCTGCAGATTGAATGTAACTTGTGATATGGCCTGACTCCAACAAATGATTAAATAGAACCTTATCATAACACCAAGGCTTCGGGGAATGGTTTGAACAGTGGCCCAAGCAGGTCATATGTTTTTTTTTATTTTTGAGCTTATTCAACTCACTGGAATTCTGTCACTTGGGAATGCATGAAAATGCCTGATAGTGTTTCTGACAGTTTATGTTGAACAAAGTATTTTGTTCATTGTGAACTAAATACTTAGCTTATCAGACTAGATAAAGACAAATATAGAACGTGTGGCTTTATTATAATAAGTGCAAAGAAACCATCAGATTCAAACTAGCTAGATGTGGTAGCACAGGAGGTGGATAGCATAGGTGGGAGCCCCGTCACCTTTTCATTCATTTATTTTTAAAAGGAAGTAGATGCTTAATGGTAATATCTCTGTCAGCCAGCTGCAGGGGTATGGGTTGATCTCTGTCCACAAGTGCAATTTTGTGATTTCTCACCATCTGTACAAGTAGCTCTGTATTCCTATTGTAAACTCTCTCTCTCTCTCTCTCTCTCTCTCTATATATATATATATATATATATATATATATATATATGTATGTATATATGATGATTTTACCCTTATTCTTGTGTTTTTCAGGTAATAGCTGAGAAGGGTCTAAGAAAAGCCAGCTCACTTACCCGGTTAAGGAATAAACAAATAAATTAAAAGAAGGGAAGAAAAGCAATAATATGCTACAGTAAAGGGATTTATGGTGGTCATTATTAATATTTATTTATTTATTAGATATCAGAGTGAAAGATGCTAAAACAGAATGAGAGAAGACTGCAGAGAAAAAGAAGGATAAGTAAAAGAATATAGAAATAATGTTGAATGCATAAACTACACAATTGAAATAGACAGTGACAGATAAAGAGAAAAAAATCACAGGGGGCTTATATTACGAAATTTCATCTTCCTGCTCCTAAAAAATTGTCACCCTCCAGTAATGCTCATATAAATACTTGACTTCACTCTTTCCCCAAAGAATCATGAGGAAAATGTAACCAAAAAGATATTACACAAATTATACTATCTATATTTAAAGGCTGACTGAGGACTGGTTGAAGGGGTAGTACCACAGGAACCACAGGCACCTACCTCATCCCTTCTTTCCACTGTAACCACAAAACCCCCAACCTCATATTATAAAGAATAAAATGAATCCGATTTTACGATCTTAAACGGAAATAGCAGGTTGTAGAAAATTTTGATCAAGAAGAAGAGGAATACAATTCCATTGTACGGTCTTCCACTATGTGCTTCACAGAGAATGAATTGCTTCCTCAGTGCCATTAGTTTTAACTGAGCAGATTCTTCTTTTAATGCTTTTAATGAGTCTATGGCCCTGATGAAAGAATATTATGGCACAAAGGTATAAAAATGTTGCCACCTAAGTAAAGGTAGCTTGAATATATCAAAAGTGATCAGCCATAACTTCCAATGACAGTTCTGGTAAGCAGGCTTTCCATGACTGATCCTGGGTGTGAATGCTTATATAAGTGAAATATGCTGGGGTTTGGTGGGTTCAGTGCAACATTTATTGCTGACAAACTTTTTGGAATAGCTTCATGGTGAAACTAGGCAAGTGGTTGAAAAGAACACCAAGAAAGAGATGAATTCACTGAAATATTTGGCATAATTACTGACTATATAGTGGTTGACAAACAGACTACAGTCTCTGCAAATGTGTCTGTTGTTAACAATGTTACGGGTGACTATGATCCTGTATAATGGAAAGAATTATTATGTTTGAAGAAAGTAAAAGAGAGACCGGATAATTTTATAGCACTGACTAAAAGAAAAGATAAGGAGATTACTGAAATTATGAACTTGCATCTGACTGCCACAGAGGAACCTCATTCATGCTGTGGCCACCTTAGGTACCAGAATGTCAGTTTTAAATCTAAACTCAGAATAAAATGTTAAAGGGGACTTCCAAGATGACTACACTCTGATCACTAGCTTAACTTCAGCTCTTTCAGTAGACCTCTCAACTGTCCAGACTTTTGTCGAATGTCCAGATTTCTGACTAATATTTTTGGTCTGTTCCTCTTAAAATTTGTGGTTTTCTGTCTAATTATGGAGGATTGAAGTCACTAAATAATGAAATACATTTCAGTTTCAGACATCATATCCATCAGAAAACGATTGCAAATAAAAAATCTACAATTCTAGCAACTTTCTATGTTTATAAGAGCAATATTTAAAATCTGCCTCTGATTTTCGGCCTCTGTCCCCTCATTATTTTTATTTTTTTTCAGATTTCTTGCACTTAGGGGTTGCAAGGTATGTCTCCCAGTGTTAAAAAAAGCAACTGAAAGACAAGGACCTGTCACTTTTAGCAAATTCAGTTACTAGCTAGTAAGTACATTGGGCAGATGTCATCAAAGAAGAAACTAAGAGAGCTTGAAAGAAAATCAGCTGGAAAACACTGGTTGGTAAAAATCCTACTGTTCACCAACACGCAGTTCAAGTTCCAGCTTTGGCACAAGAGATGGCGTTCAGTAATCGCTGATTAAAATAAACAAAATACTGAAGGACTATATCAACTCAAATAACAAAAGGCTAAAAAAATGGAAAAAGCTTTATACAAATATGCAGATGAGCTGATAAAACTGCAAAAAACAGAGGTCAAATTGAAGAAATGGCTGGTAGAGTATGAGACTGCTCAAAAAGAGATATTTCAAAAAATTATAGAATTAGAAAACCGAGGATGTTGAGAAAACTTGAGTTTTTTGCTGTACCAGAGAAACTGGAAGGAACAGACTGTATTAATTTATGAAGGCACAAATAACCAGCTGGACTAGAATTCCACAGCAGGAATTGTTAATTGAAAGGACACGTTGTGTGTATGCTCCAAACCTGGCCATGAAAAAGCAGCCAAAACCTGGAGCTGACACCAACAGGGGTACCAGAAGCTGCTGAAGGCTGGGGGGAGTGGAAGGAAAAATGAGCACCTAGTAATAAAAAAGGCATTTTTAGCTTTCTACTGCCATAACAGAATAATATATGTTACACAAGATGTATATAGTGTAAATATGATTTAAATTTGGAATAACTGCATAGAAGTTTCATAGACAGGTACAAATTAAGAGAAAGTTGCACCTGTGTCGTATGTGATCCAGTAGCCATATATTCAAAAGTTAGAGAAAAAAGCGCAGCAACATGGGCATTGTTGGCAAACCGAAGAGGTTAGGTACAAACTTGTATGTCACCCAGTGGATAGCCAAATGGCTTACAGACAGGACCCAGAAGTTAGAATTGGGGAGTCCACCTCTTCAAAGAGGCCAGTCAAAAATGTAGTTCCTCAGGGATCAGTCCTTGGACCACTCCCTTTTGGCATTCACTACTCTGAAGTCAAGCCCAGTGTCAGTGTTCCCTGGATGACTAAATTTGCAGATGATTGCAAATTAGGAGCTGTGATTGAATCTCACACTGACACAAATGTTCTCTAGGAGGGGCTGACACAAACAACTGGTGTCAGAGACATGGACTAAAATTAAATGCAAAGAAATGCATAATAGTATTATTTTGGAAGTTATCCACACTGGTAACTATCATATTAACAACACACCCCTTATGGTTGACCCAGTAGTCAATGATTTAGGGACACACATAAATAGTAAGTATCTATAGTAGTAAGGAAATAATTCTATGTTGCGCAACTTATAAATGAAGGTATGGCATCTAAGTCCAGGGAAGTCATTGTTCCACTGTATTCATCATTCATCAGACCTATCATTGAGTACATTGCCCCCTTTGGTATGTACCTAACCAGGCATATTCAGCAATTGGAACATCCACAGAGGTTCCCCACTAAAAGAATAAAGGATGTAAGTAAAATGTCCTGTGCAGACCATCTCAATGCCCTATCCCTATATTCCATTTTCTACAGGCTTTTGAGAAAAGATCTATGCCTGGCATACAGAGCATTGTCAGACCCCACTCTGATGGACCTCCTGCATATCCGCAAAACAAACAGCACCAGAAGTACCCATTCTAAAGACTTAAACCTTGCCTGTGACATAAATAGGACCTGCTGGTGAGATAGTTATGTATCCCAGAGACTACCCCATCAATGGAACAGGCTCCCCAGCTATGTGAAGCAGAGTTTCTCCCTAACCCAATTCAAGCGCAACTTGGACAATTAGATGGAGAACAGGAAATTCATCCCTTTATTGGCACCTATATCTAATGGACACAGGCAACCTGTAAATGGTTCATCTCCCAGGCCCCTGTTTGTAAATGTTTAATCTCTCAACCCCTGCTTACACTTATTAAGGGTATCAGAATTTGTCAGAGATTTGGGATGCATAGCTAGACTAAAAAGGCTCTAACATTATCTGTACATAACTAGTTCAGTTTTTACAAAATAAATACAAAGGTTCCTAACTAAGAAGATCACAGGTCTAAAGTCCCCAAGATACAAAGATATGCTGGAAGCTCTATTCATTTATTCAATGTCTTCCTGACATTTTAGCAGGGGGGTTAATCTGTCTTACTTACTGCACCACTAAAGACACAGCTGTCCTGGGCCACCTGTCAGGAAATCTCTGCCTGTCCCCATAATGATCCTGAATAGCTCAAAGTGGGTATAAGAGAATGAATGAGTAATTAAATACAGCAAAATGATTACTACATTGAAAGTCAGTCTAACTCCAGTGGAATGTACCTCTGTGGCAAATTCTGCCTAAAACAGGCTATTAGACAGGAGAGCCAAAGCCTGTCCTGGTTCTCAGTGGGAGAAAGGTAATAAGTACTCAGATCTGTGCCAATTTATGGAAATTAAACTTTACTTATAGAACATACCTCTCAACTGTATTAAGTATGTGCATGAATGTATTGTCTTATTGCACTTATATTGTTGTCTTTACTGCTATTGATGCCATGTTGTAGTTGAAACAGGTCACTAGACCAGGTCGCTTACCTGGTAAAGAAACAGCAATCAGTAACTAAATAAATGAACTGTGTAGAATTTTGCAAAACATCCCTGATTTTGCTTCATATTTTGCCCTGTCCCTCGTAAAATGTTTGATTTGTTTGGTAAATCATGCCACACAACTCTTCATAATTTTGCAAGGTCCAGATTATTGCTTCATATGTTTGGTCTGTTCTTGATAAAATTTGTGGTTTTCTAGCAAACCACTGATGACTGTGCTCACTAAATAATGAGAAATTTGAGTTTGAGACTTTATATCCTTCAGAAAATGCATGCTAATAAAAACATGTTATTCTAGTAGGTTTCTAAGTTTATAAGAGCAAAATTTAAAATCTGTCCCTGATTTTGGCGCTTTATCCTCCCATTATTTTTGGGCTTTGTCCAGAATTTTTATACAAAAGTTGAGAGGGATGCAAAGGATTACAGTTAGTCACTAATGCCTGACATTACAGTTTCATATTGCTATTGCTCAGAAAATGCATATTGCTGCAAAACCTGTTCTATTAAAATTTTAAATGAATAAGTAAAGTTTAAATATTGTCTCTGGTTTTGAGCCTTCATTCCCCTCTTTTTTTTGTTTTTGTTCGAAATACTCAACAAAAGACGTTGATTGATATGCCTAAATAAATGTGCACAAGTGTTTCCATTATAACTGTAAGCTCTGGTAGCTGGAAAAAGATGATTCATCACTCAAATTGACTTTTTCTGGCTGCTTGAGCTTGCCATTACCTTGGAAATGAGAATGTGTATGTTTCTGTGTAATCACTACTCTGAAAGCAGTTTCAGGGCATATTGGGCAGCTGTTGAAAGTTGGTGGTGGTGGTGGGGGGGGGGGTTCGCCCTGATGCCCATGTACACCAATTAGTGTAAGTAAGAACAAAGGCAACAACATGCATCTTGGCAATGATAACCTTAACTTTAGGTTAGATCAGGCCAGTGTTTCCTGCTGTCTATTTGGGACAATTCTTCCTATTAGGAGGGTTAAACTTTATTACCTGAAGATGTGTATAGTTTTGTGTGTTGGTATTAATTTATCAGATTATGGGGGTGTTCTGGGTGTCTGTTTGCTTTTTGTTTTTTTTTTTGATGGTTTTCATCATAAACAAAAATGTCTTATAAAATGTGACATGGGTTCAAATGGAGATGATAAGAAAAAATCTGTATAAAAGTTCAATCTGTCAAACAGTGGGTGCGTGCATCACAAAAGTTGGAAACAGACATTTAAAAAATCTATCATATATAATAGGTGGGAATAATGATTTTTTTATCATAATGGTGACACTTTCTATATTATCTTGGGATGTGGCTAGTCTCACAGGTATAAATAAAAAGGAAAGTATTTTAATTCCATTAAGAAATGTAGAGTGTAAATAGCAATGTTACAGGAGACACATTTAGAAAGAATAGAGTATGTTAATTTGATAATGAAAGGATTTCAGGATGGATATTCAGCAGCATATCAGAGACAAAGGAAAAGAGGAGTACTTATATTAATTGTTAGAAGAGCTCCAATAGTGATAGAAGAGGAAAAAAAGATAATAATAGTAGATTAGCGATATTGGAGTGCTACTGGCAAGGGAGGAGGATTATACTGGCATGTATTTATATTCCACCTAATAGTGCTATTAACATTTGGGAGAAATAATTAGCTTTCAGTAGGTATGGAAGAGTATTTATAGGTGGGGAATGAAATTTGGTTTGCAACAATGAGGATGTGTCTGGGGGACCTAGTAGGGAAAATATAACAAAATAGGGTATATTTCTGAATAAAGAAGAAATTTATGAAAATATTTGGTATGGAAGGTGTATATTCAGCAGTAGGAAGTCAGACAGAATTTACATATTATTCCCCAAGATATAATAACTGGGCTAGACTGGACAGAAATTATATTTCATAGGAACATGTGCATTTAATTGAGAGTTTTGACACACATCCAATAACTGTTTCAGACCATGTGCCAGTAACAAAAAGAATAATAATGCAGGGGAATGAAGTAAAAAATTTCACTGAACATGAAGAGGAGCAACTGCAGAGTACTAAAGAGAAAATAAGGGACTACCTGGATAATATGAATGAGTTTAAAAAGATTGATGTTAAGCAACTATGGTTTTTATAATAACTTCAGAGCACAAAAATGTTTAGCACAGTGACTCAGGCAACAGAAAGTCGAAAGGATTGTTACCAAACTTAGGGAGCCTTTAACAAGAAAAATAACTTGATATCTTAGAGGTATTAGAGATGTTTGTACAAAATGCAAAATGGAGAAAAAAAAAAGCAGAAATAGAAATACTTATGGAAGACTTAAATATGCCAAGGCTAGAGGTAGATGAGGCTCAACAATTAACAGTTAAGATAGGAGGTGAGACAAAAACAGTGACGTATAATCAATGTACAGAAAAGTCTCTAGAAATAGATGGTATTCTGGTGGAAGTTTGAAAGCTATGAGGGAGGAAAGTGATAAAGATCTGGAAGGTTTTGTTTAACAGTATTTTAACAGGAAGAGAAGCACCAACAGCCTGGAAGAAAGCTGTGGTAGCTACAATACCTAAAGGCAGCAAGCCAAAGACCCATCCGATCCAGCTTCATATAGGCAAATTTCAATTGTAAACAATGATAAACTATTTTCTATTAATAACGGGATGGATATCAGTTTCTGTAAAATTGGGTATAGCACTTAATGGCTTGTTTAACACTTTTATTAGAGATCACACAAATGATTGAGGAATGCATATATGGAAGATATAATGGAGGTTTGCTTTTGTTTGACAACATATGAGTTTTATTAATTAGAATGTGAATGACTTGAATAACCCAATTATTTGCAAGATTATGGAATTATTATAGTCCATGGTTTCCGCGGTGGTACAGCGGTAGCGTTGTTACCCCACAGCAAGAGGTTCTCCCGTTCTGTTCTTGGCTTGGCTTGGGAGTGCCTTCTGTGTGGAGTCTGCATATCCTCCCCGCAGTTGGGTAGCATTCGAAAGACATGCGTGCGTAAATAGGCTTTCCTTCATTGAAGGCTGGGTGTCAAGCTGGCACCTCGGCATTTTGTAAAAATCTACTGCCAATCATTAGCGGACCGGAGTTCCGCTGTGGTGACCCCTTACCTGTAAAAAGCCGAAAGACAAACAACAACAACATGGAATTATTATAGTCCATAATGTCATGGGTTCCAAACCTTCAATAAACATACTTGAATCTACAGATGCATACTGCATTAGTATGACTTTACTGGCTTAAAGGATTTGCTTTCATATTATAAGGGGAGTGTAGAAGAGGGATACTGTTTTTGGTTACAAGCTTCTGTCCATTAATGGTACAGAAAGTATTGACAGATGATCAGAGCTGGTATACAAGAGTAAAAAAAGATTTATAGGGGTGGGGAGAGTAACTATGGTATATACACACACACACACACACACACACACACACACATATATATATATATATATATATATATATATATATATATATATATATATATATATATATATATATATATATATATATATATATATATATATATAACTGCGGTGGTGCTGCGGTAGTGTTGTCGCCTCACAGTTAGATGTTGCCTGTTCGATCCTCAGTTAGAGCGTCTTCTGTGTGGCGACATGCGTGAACGGGCATTCCTTCGTGGAAGGTTGTGCGTTAGGCCTGGCAAGCCAGCACGTAAAACTCTACTGCCAATCATTAGCGGACCGGAGTTCCGCTGTGGCGACCCCTAACCGGGAAAAGCCGAAAGACACAAACATATATATTTATGGTTCCCTATCAGAAGCCTAAAACACTATAAGCCTGAAAATCAAAATCCTGAAAACTATAGACTGAAAACTCAAAATCCTGAAAGCCCAAAATCCTGAAACTCAAAATCCTGAAAACACAAAATGGACATACTGACGTCATTGTGGCTTTGCTATTGTTAGCCCTGTGGTGTTGGGTCATGCGTTGGGTTCAGGTAAGTGTGCGGTTGGTTTTATGTTAGGGTTAGGGGCGGTTTAAGTGAGTTAGGGTTAGGGCGCAGGTTAGGCATGTATGCAATAGTGACAAATATTGGGGTTAGGGGCGGTTTAAGTGAGTTAGGGTTAGGGCGCGGGTCAGGTGAGTGTGCGATAGTGACGGACCTTAGGGTTAG